>NC_057761.1:20468835-20768835 GCF_010389155.1 Erigeron canadensis
CTCGTGCTCAGCTTTTGTGTAGCAGCTCGAATATCATCTGTTGTGGGTTCACATGGTTCTACCCAAGTCCTCAGATTTGCATCTCTTGGTAAGGCCTTTTGTTTTCTTCCTTTGGACTTGGGGATTCAACACTTTGTGACCGCCTTCTGACCTGCTCAGTTCTCTTGAGAATCCCTTCAGATCTGATCTCTCTGGCCTTTTCCACCGATACATTCAAACACTTTGCATCCAGTTCAGCCTCATCATCCTGGTAGTGTTTGTCCAGTTCTACTTCAAGCATCTCCTTCAGTGCATTGACTATTCTTGTATCTTCTTTGATCTTCTTGTATTCAACAAGTGTCAAGCCAAGGAGTTGAGCATCAGTGATATCAACAAGAGGGTTTGAAAGATTTTTTCTTGATTCAACTGGTTTGCCTTCATTTGTTTCTTCCTTTCCTTGACCAGGTACCCACTCTTGCTAATTCTGGCTCTCGCTTTCAGTAACTGGAGGCAACAAATCGACATTGCCAGTTTCCAACATTGGTGCATCGGTGGCTGGTTCCAAAGATTCATCAGCAATGGCCTTTCCCTTGTCAACACTCCTACCACCACATCATCAAACACCTCAACCCTTGCTCACCAGCCTCAGTACTGGTAGCCATCTCTCCTTCCCCTTTACTTCTTCACAAGAGTGTGAGGGGCATGTACCGACCTTTCCCCCTTGGCAGCATCTAGTCCCTGCCTGATGGCTTCAAAATCAGCATGACTAGAGGCAGGCGATCTAGAGGCTGCCATGATTGCATTGTCTTACACTCTTTGAAGACTCCACAAAGCATGCGAACTGTCCTCCAAAGATGATTTATCTCTTGAGATTGAGTCATTACATTTCCACTTGTCTGCTCTTGACTCTTTAAAATTGTTTGAGAATGGAGAGATCATCTGAAGAGAGCCCAGTTGCAGGGACTTCCTGAGCACTGTCAGGCTCAACCGCCCTTCCTTTGCCAACTTCAGTGGTCAGATCAGATATGGCAGTTGAATGTTCAGACACTTTGCTAGCCAGCGTATCCAGACTGCACCTCAACCGATCAATCTCAGATGTTATTGGTGAGATCGACCTGGGGCACTGCAATCTTGGTGATCTCAGATATCACCTTTTCTATCAAGTTACTCTCACTGGCAGCCAAAGTTTCTTCGATCTTGAGACCCACTGAAGAGGCCAACCGACTCCCAAGCTCTGTCACATCTAGGCCAGTTTGCTACACAGCTCTTGCACCTGCCTTTCCAGATTCTTAATATCAACCTCTGAAGATCTGACAGTATTGTTCAGCAGGTTGGATATTGAGGATGTGACTCCAGATTGAGTCAGTGCGAATGCCTCCCTTAAAGATATTGCCAATTGATTGGAGGATTCCACTAACTCGTTCAGCTTGCCAAACACCAAGTCCTCATTAGCAGAGAACTTGTTAATCCCCAGGTCAACCACTTTAATATTTTGCAGATGATCCTTGTGGTACCTGGAGAGGGACTTGGTGTTCTTCTCCAGTGTCTTTTGAATCTCTTCCACCCTCGCAAGAAGGTTCGAGAGATCGGTTTGAAAAGACACGAACTGGCTGTCCAATGACGGAGGAGAAGGTGTCACTGGACCAGCTGAGAAAGCTACAGGTGCAACTGGACGAGGTATG
Organism: Erigeron canadensis; assembly: GCF_010389155.1. Taxonomy (NCBI): domain Eukaryota; kingdom Viridiplantae; phylum Streptophyta; class Magnoliopsida; order Asterales; family Asteraceae; genus Erigeron; species Erigeron canadensis. The sequence continues at coordinate 20,470,497 of NC_057761.1, forward strand.
ACAATATCTGGTTCTCCAGTTGCAGTAGCATCAGTAGAGAGAAGAGGAGGGGTTGTAGAAATGAAAGGAAGAGATTCAATGTGGCGTTCATGCTGAGAATGCTCAGGTGTGAACGACGGCGACGGTGGGGTTAGGATGTGTCTATTTCTAGGCACACCCATAGAAGAAGGTGATTGGCGAGAGGTGAATATTGGAGGTATTTCTAAGCTTTGTACATGAGTTGGGGAAACTGAAACATGTGGTTCTTGGGGTTGACCAAGGAGAGAAGGGAGCTGATCAAGTATAGTCGCATCAGCCATCTCCTGGTCAGATTCTGTCTCAGATGAGTCCGAAGACTCAAGCTGAAACACACCCTCATTTATGCCAAGATCCATAAATGTTGGGGGTGGCTGAACAAGTTGTTCAGACTCCTGATGACCAGTTTGAGTTGCCTCAATGGTATCATCAGTTTGAGGATCCGTTGCCGAAGCATCTTCTCCCTGGACAGAGGTGACTGGTGCCTCAACCACAACTGCTCTATCCTCAGTTGCAATATCATCGGCAGCGGCTTCAGAGACCACTATCACAGATTGTGACTGGTCAGGTGCAGCAAGTCCAGATCTTGATCTCCTGCTTTTAGAGGATCTTCTTGCTTTAGGAACTGCCTGGACTCCTGCTTCTGCCACAGTTACAACTTCAGTAGACGAACCGGTGGGTCCCTCATTATTTTGAGGCCCGCCCAGTTGCCTTTCTGATTCACCAGATTGTGGTGCATCAGTTTTAGAGAATGCAAAAATCATTCTCGGGGACATCTGGACTTCATCAGAAGTGGACACCAGGTTGTCCAGATTCCTCAACAGTTCTGGCACAGAGAACGAGGATTGCGTGTTGTTGTACTCGTCTCTGCCCAGAATCTGAATAAAACAAAGGGACAGAAACCTTGAAAAGGGAACACAAGGACCCCTGTTACCCTTAACTTGAATACCAGGCTTCTGAACAAAATGCCTGCAAAATCCACCCTCAGCCCATTCCAAAGGCAGTACGCCATTTCTGCCTGGAAGGAGTTTATCTGGTCCAATCCACCAGAACTCCCTCCCAAACTTTCCACCAAGTGGACCATAAAGAACTTCCAGGATGGTGAAAGCCCCTTCATTGTAATGGACCCCTTGGTCTTCAACACATCCCCCTCCACCATCTCCTTATTTCCCATATCAAGGAAGACCTGGCGGAAATTGATATTGGAGGAAATCACCACTGGAGTTTCATTATGTCTCCAGTAGTTGAGGTTAAGGGCTTCCCTCAACGTTCCAGTGGTGATGGTACACGGGACTGACCCATCCTTTAGAGAAAAGGAGATGGATGAGCAGTCCTCAGAAAGAGAGGCAGTGTACCAGAACTCACACAAGTAATCATGGAATAGCTTGTGTGGATTCAAAGAGAAGGCATCGCTGAGGGGAGAAATCCGAAGAAAGGATTGGATTCTCCCGATAAGAGAGTCAGCGGCCTGGAGCCCTTGAAGAGATGCCATTGGATTATTTGGATTTAGTTTAATAAGCTTAGAGCTTATGGGAGCACCAGTGGCACGATTAACATTTTGTGATGGAATGTACTCAGCAGTGAGTAGATTCACATCACGAGAACGAGATGAAGAAGAAGAAGATTTAGGAGCCATTTGTGAATTTAGATTTAGGGTTTTGGACTTAAAGAAGAAAGAGAGAAAAGGATCTCGAATTGTGAATGATTGAAAGAGTAAATGAAGGAATTTTGAGAGAAGTAAATGAGACGGATATATTGGTGGGGGGTATATATAGGCAGTAAAAATATTGCCAAATATATACGAAAAGATATTTTAGTCTCCAAAAGTTTGAAATAATTTGTAAAAAGTTATTTTCCAAAATTTTGAGAATTCAAAAATATTTAATACTTCCCATCAAGCATTTAATGCTACGACGGCTGGTATTCACATTTACCCACTAACTTCACCAATACCCATAAAAAGTGCAGTACATTTCGGCAAAAGTCTTGACACGTAAGACATGTCAGGTGACGTTCGTGAGTGCGAGGTTAGTACTCGAGTAACATCACGTGTCACAAGTATCCACCAAGTAAAACACAACGTTATGAAATCTGGCTGACCACCATTTTGAGACAAGACCAAACTAGCAACCAAAAGAAAATTTAGATGCCAGTTTCAACTGATAACCTTCAGTTGCATTTTTCAATAATTTATTTGAAAAATATTTTGAGTCTTTTCCCCCTAAAAATGTGATCCATTTGATCAATGACTAGTCTTTGAGTACATCAAGGCGTTCAATCTCCAACCAATCAAGGATCACCTGGACCATCCTCAACTGAAGGGCCTCTTCAGTTTAATGAGGATTTAACATACCCAGTTCACTGATGAGATGTTTAAAAGTCTTTTCATCAAGAGGTTTTGTAAAAACATCAGCTAACTGTTTATCAGTGGGGATGAAATGTATTTCAATATCTCCTTTCATAACATGATCACGAATGAAGTGATACCTGATATCAATATGCTTTGTCTTTGAGTGCATCACTGGGTTGTGAGATATAGCAATAGCACTGGTGTTGTCACAAAAGATTGGGGTTCTTGTAAATTTCATGCCATAATCAAGTAACTGGTTTTGATCCAGAGAATCTGGGCACAGCAACTGGCCGCAGAAATGTATTCTGCCTCAGCAGTAGACATTGAGACTGAAGTCTGCTTCTTACTTGTCCAACTCACCAGTTTTCCCCCTAGGAAATGACATCCACCAGTTGTGGATTTTCTATCAATCTTACAACCTGCATGATCTGAATCTGAATAACCCATTAGATCTAACCCTGAGCCTTTGGGATACCAAAGACCAAGGCTAGGGCACCCTTTCAGGTACCTGAAAATGCGTTTAACAGCATGCAAGTGTGATTCTTTTGGATTTGCCTGAAATCTGGCACATAAACATGTTGCAAACATTATATCTGGTCGACTGGCAGTTAGATACATCAGTGAACCAACCATTCCACGATATTCTTTTTGGTCCACTGGTTTTCCATTTGGGTCAGAGTCCAAATTTAATGGAGCTGAAATAGGTGTGGTTTTTGATGGGATTGAATCAAATTTGTATTTTCTCAACAAATCTCTGACATATTTTTCTTGGTTAATAAAAATACCATCCATGGTTTGTTTAATTTGTAAACCTAAGAAAAATGTTAATTCACCCATTAAACTCATCTCATATTCTTGAGACATAATTTTTGAAAACCTTTTACACATTCCATCATCAGTTGACCCAATATAATATCATCAACATAAATTTGTACCAGCAAGATATCACCTTTTTCTTTCAAGATGAACAAGGTATTATCTATTGCACCTCTTTGAAAACCATTTTTGAGAAGATGTTTAGTTAGAGTATCATACCAGGCTCTTGGGGCTTGTCGAAGACCATATAAAGCTTTGTTCAGTCTATATACCCAATGTGGATGCTTTTCATTTATGAAGCCTGGAGTCTGCGTAACATACACTTCTTCTTCCAATGTGCCATTCAGAAACGCACTTTTTACATCCATCTGGAAAACCTTGAATTGTAAGTGAGCAGCATAAGCCAAGAAAATTCTGATGGCTTCAAGTCTTGCAACTGGAGCAAAAGTTTCATCGAAATCAACACCTTCTGCCTGACAATAACCCTTGGCAACTAATCTAGCTTTGTTTCTGACAACGTTGCCATCTTCATCCATCTTGTTCCGGTAAACCCACCTCGTTCCAATGGGTTCTCTCTTTAACCCTGGAGGACAAGGAACAAGCTCCCAAACATTGTTCCTTTCGAACTGGTTGAGTTCTTCTTGCATAGCTTCAACCCAGCTTGGATCTGCCATAGCCTCGTCAATCTTCTTCGGTTCAATTAGTGATAAGAAGGTGACGTTCAAGCATTGATCACTTGTGGCTCTTCTAGTCTGAACCCCACTATCTGGATTGCCAATAATCTGCTCAATGGGATGAGCAGCAGTCCATTTAGTGTATTGACTAGGTTGGTGTAATACAACATCAGTGCAAGACACCTGACGATCTCCAACTGTTGCAGCAACAGGAGGAGAATCAGTCCAAACTACTTCAACTTCATCATTATTGTCAACTGAAGAGTTAACATGATTATCTTCAAACAAAGGTATCTCTTGAAGAACTGGAGAAGCTTGTAGTGGTTCTGATGTTGTTGTGGCACGCACATCAGATCCAATTACCAGTTTTTCAGGTAGGTTAAAACTGATAGAAGGATAGAATGAGGTGTCACAGAAGTTCTTCTTTACCTTAACTGGTTCCAAGACTTGGTGTTTGGAAACATTTTCTGGTGTACTAACTGATTGATGAACCTGATCAGATACACCAAAATCAACTGGGACAACTGAAGATAAATCAAGGGTTGGTCTTTTGTTGATTGCTTCATTTGATTCATCGAACGTGACATGAATTGTCTCATGTACCTTTTGGAGTCTATAATTATAAACTCTATAGGCTTTTCTAATATTTGAATACCCCACAAAGACACCTTCGTCAGCTTTTGCATCGAATTTTCCCAACTGACTGGAATCGTTTAAAATGTAAACTGGACAGCCAAATACATGGAAATATCCAACATTTGGCTTACGATTCCTGAGGACTTCATAGGCAGTCTTCCTATGTCTCTTGACATAAACTGACCGGTTTTGGGTGTGACACGCAGTTGCTACAGCTTCAGCCCAAAAACAGGTGGGAAGACCAGATTCAGATAACATACTTCTGGCAGCTTCAATCAATGTGCGATTCTTCCTTTCAACCACACCATTTTGTTCTGGAGAACGAGCTGACGAGAAGTTTTGAGAAACGCCAGTGTCAGTGCAAAATGTCTCCAATTCTTTATTCATGAATTCTGTACCGTTATCACTTCGCAACTGACAAACTTTCTTGGTAAACTTGAGCTCAATTCGCTTGATGAGAGAGATAATTTCACCAGATGCATCACTCTTTGATCTGATAAATATCACCCAACAAAATCTGGTGTATTCATCGACCACAACCAAAGTGTACCTTTTACCAGCTTTAGTTTGAACATTCACTGGACCAAAAAGGTCCATATGAAGCATGTGAAGAGGTTCAGTGATGCTGAAATTCTGTTTGGTCTTGAAACTGGCTCTTTTCTTTTTGCCCATTTCACACCCTGGACATGGCTTCTCCCTTTTAAAGGAAAACAAAGGTATCCCATCAACTAGTTGCTTTCTTGACAACTTGTTAATGTTTTTGAAGTTAAGATGGGATAACCGTTTATGCCACAGCCAGTTGGTGTCCTCATCAACCTTGACATAGAAACAATGCTCTTTTGGAGTAGGCTCCATGTTCATGATGTACACATTCCCTTTTCTTGGTGCAATCATTACTACCTTCCAATCCTTGTTAAAAACAGTGCCTTGAGCAATGTCGAACAGTACCCTATATCCATCATCACAAAGTTGACTGACACTTATCAAGTTATATTTCAAACCATTTACAAATGCAACCTTAGTGAATTGAATCTGCCCATTGTCAACAACACCATATCCTTCAGTTTTCCCACTTCCATCATTACCAAATGTCACTGCAGGTCCATCACATGCAGTGAACTCTTCCAGCAGGGGCTTACATCCGGTCATAGTCCGGCCAGCTGCGCTGTCCAGATACAAATATTTTTGTTTCGATCGCCCTGCACACCCAAGTTAGTGATCAGTTATTTTGTGAACCCATCTTTTCTTGATGGGTCCACTGGACTTCTTCCGAGAAGTCCCATGTGCTTGACTAGGTGTTGAACTGGATGAGGAAACTGGAGGGTTCTCTCCAGTTTCTGGAATAAAAACAATTGGTTTCAGTGGAACATTGACCTCCTTTTTCTTTTCGATGTATGCTCCTTTCTGAGCAGATTGTTTTATCTTTTGTTTTTGAGGAGGAGTTTTGACAATTTGTTTTTCAACAGAAGAGGATGCACCTCCTTCCAAATTCTTAATTCTGGCAGTACAACTTTGTACCTGCCTTGACAAATTTTGGATTTGATTTTCCATTCTTACCAAAATGTTTTTTTCTTCAGGCTGCTGGCCTTTGGACTTTGGCTCAGCGGGGGTTTTAGTCTTTAGAGTTGAGGACTCACTTGACTTATGAGGTAAGGGATTGTCACCATATTCCTTTTTAACTGTAGCTTTAGCCTTCTTGGCTCCAGTTTTAACCTCAACAGGGTTGGTCTTAGTGGATTCAGATTTGATTGTGCCAGAGGAATCATAAGGTGTTTCAATTTTAACAGATTCTGGCAATTGGTGAATTGTGGGTAAAACAGCTGCCATCTGAAGATCACCAGATTTCCAGGCAGTTTTTTGAGCATCAATGGTTTTAGAAAAAGCGTCATAATTTTTACCAGATGCTTGAACCCAAGAATTAATAACCATATGTTCTTTTTCAAGATCAAATTTCAGTTTTTGGTTATCTCTTTCCAATGCCTCGTTTTTCAAATCTGACTCTTTAAGAGCCAACTGGACACTTTGCAAATCATTTACTTGACTTTTCATGTTGTTTAATTCAACCAAAACTGTTTCTAAATATCTTTCACAGTCAGTTCTCATGGTTTCAACAAATAACAAGTCATCATTCAATGATTCAGCAATATCCAATTTCAGTTCTGAATCAATTTCGATATCATAATCCCTTACCTTCTTTAAAATGATATCAACCCATCTTCCAGATACAACATCATCCTTCACCACTGGTTGTTGACTCTCCAATGCCATGAAACACATATCTCTAATCTCTTCTTCATCATCAGATGAGTCATCAGAGAGTTCCCATTTCCCTTCAGTTTGAGCCATCATGCACTTGTTCTTTTCTTTCTCATTATTTTGTTCAAGAGACATGAGAGCAATCTGGGCCTTAAGTTTCTTGTATTTGGCCTTATAATCATCAGTTTTAACAAAGTTTGGGACAATAGGACCAGTTTGGTAGTTCATCTGACTAGATCTGCATTCCTTCATGAAATGGCCTTTCTTACCACATTTATAGCAGGTAAGATTAGCCTTATCCATTGAGATTGAATTGGAAGCATTATTGGACCCATTAAATCGATTAGATTTATGCTTAAACCTATTAAAGGTTTTAGCAATCATGGCAACCAGATCATCATCGTCAGTTTCCTCACAACCATCACTGAGATTAGTGGTTAGACCAGAGTTCAAAAAGTTGTTTAACATTTCCTTCATAGAATGTGACTGGACATTCTCAGTAGATATTAAAGCAGCACAAGGTTGCCCAGAAAAGTTGGCAGCCTTGGAACTCTGAGCATGGTTTAAAGCATCTTGTTCAGCGAGTAATCTTGCTGCATCATTATCTTCAGTAAATCTGAAGGCTCCATAAAGAGAGGCAAGAGTATGGCTATGCAAGGTCTTTCCTTGTCTTAAGACAAGAACCATGTGTGCCCATTTGGATGGCAAAACATCACAGAATTTTTCAAGAAGAATATCCTTATCCTTCTCCACTCCCAAGCCTCTAAGTTGATTAATTAGGCCAGTAAATCTGGTATAAGTACCAGTTAAACTTTCATTGGGAAGAGCAAAGAAGGATTCATACTTCTTGTTGAGAGCAACCTTTCTAGTGACAATGGTGTCATTTCCTCCTTCAAACTGGAGAACTAATTCATCCCACATAGATTTTGCACTTGGAAATAGCACAAGAGTAGGAATTAGTTCCTCAGGTATAGCAGAAAGAATCATGTTTTTCAGTTTGGTATCAAGATCAACCAATCTGCGATCCTCATCTGACCAATGTTCCTCAGATTTTTCCCTGGTGCCTCTTCTCCCAGTGGGGTCGAGAAGAGGGCTAACACCACTGGACATGGGTGTATATGGCCCATCCTTAAGGATTTTCAACATATACCTCTCTATCCCACCAAAATGCAAGAGCATTCTAGCCTTCCATGTACCAAATGTCTCACCATTCCCATCGAATTTGGGAACAGGAGAGTTGGAGTAATGTACATGAACGTGGTTAGCTCCAGGAGTAGGAGGAGGAGGAGGAGGGTTAGTATTTAAAGGAGTAGCAATATTAGGATTAGATTCATTTGGACCAGAACCATTCTCACCTTCAGCAGCCATCGAAGCAGACCTAGGTTATAGAATTGAAACAATTCAACCTGCCTGCTCTGATACCACTTATTAGTCCCAACTATCACTAGATGGGTGCTGAAGACACCTCTATGTCGATGGTGAGTGAACTTTGCAACACGATCAATTAATCTGGATGTGACCAGTTTAGTTTGATCGTGTACCAGGTTAACTGGAATTAAGTATTAAAGTGACAGAATGTTAATACATGCAATAATATAAATGACGAGCATATAAACTGGTGAGACAATATGTAATTTTCAAGTGTATTTTATTTATTACTGTTTAAATAAAATACAAGGTTGTTGCGGAACCAAGATAATACAAGAATGTAAATATCCTAACAACCCATGAATTACAATTGATCTAAACTTGGAAATTCTCCTAAACAATCGAAACACTTAGAGTTGTGAAATGTTTCTTTTTGCGATTGAGAGAATATTGCACAAGTTCACCAATATTGCAGAATATTTGTATTTGCAAAGTTATTGAAACAGCTTGTGCAAGGACCTCTATTTATAGTCGAAGATTGAGCATGGGGATCTCAACTTCGATGTACAAATATGGTTGACAGCACACAAAAGTATTGTTTAAATAATCCTTTGTGTGTGTTAAATAAAGTAAGACAAAAGGTTACTTTATTCAACCACTCTACATCTTTGTATCTTTATCCAAAGACAATATCATTGTCCGGTTAAAAGGATGTAGAGTAAAAAAGGTCCTCCTCGTAATCAGTGTAAAGCTTTGTAAGAGCATTTACACTGGAGGATTCTCCAGTTGATTGATCTGGTAGATTGTCAACTGGGCTTCGCTGCCATTGCCAATCTCTATTTTCCATTTGTTGTCTTTGACTTCAACTGGAAGGTCTTCAGATTCTAGTCGTCTGATCTCAACTGGAGGAAGTCATCAGTTGCTAAACCTGTACAATGCAACTGGACTTCTAATATTTCGGACAATTCCTCATGCTCTCCAGATGTCACTGGAGAGCTCCAGTTTAGTTAAAACTGGACCTAACATAAAATATATGTTTTTTTTAATAGCAAATAAGATATAATTAATAGGAGATCAACTATCAAGTTACAAGAAATCCTAAATAAAAGTTATAAGAATAAAGAAAGCTCTACATTACAATAAAGAAACAAACACGGGACTTAACTGCAAAATCACAAAATATATGTTGATCTGAATTACATTATTTTGATTTTGATTTTATTTATATAATTTAATGTACCAGTTTCTTTTTTACGAAATTATAAGGTCTTTTTATATGCCTTTAACAAAACGTTTTATTTTATTTTAAAATGTCTTTCACCTCCTATGCATTTGATACGAGACTAAATCTAGTTATTAGTTATGACATAAACAAATTTTAATTTGATGAAATTAAACATAAATAAGCTATTACGACACTTTTTTTTAAATATATAAAGATTATATAATTATATTTTTAAAAAGTATCTAACTTTTTTGATAATTTATATGAAAAAATCAATATTACTTATTCATAACTTATTTATTTTTCTATTAACTAATGTGTCCATTAATATAAATTTTAATTCATCAAAACGTTCTTCTTTTTCCAAACATATGCAAGTAATATTAAAAATCATTAAATTACAAACCAAAAAATATTTACTACCATTACATCGATACGATGTTAGATATTATTTAGTTGCTTATACATCCTTTTTACATTTTTTCTTTCTCCATTTTCTTCTATAAAATAAAAAATAAAAATATATTAATTGTGTTTACTAAAACATAAGAAAAAATAAATACTTAAATCTAAATATATATATAAAAAAGAAACATTAATTTCAAATCGATTAGTGTGGACCTTTAGATGAATCTCAACTTTTAATTAGAGCTCAGATCAAGACCCCAATGTCATTTTTTTTCCATACCCTTTATTTCATATTTTTAATGTTATTATTTACGAGTATTATTTATTAATTATTATTTATCAAATAATGATCAACTACACATAAATAAAGTTCTTAACTCATTTACTCCTAGCCGTCGCCCATTCCCCTTCGCATCTCATCTTCATCTCTATTAAATACTATACTATGTCCCATTCAATGCATGATAATATACACATTACATTAAACTGATCACAAATATAATATTTTAAGTAATATTACTTGAAAACAATGATTAACGTATATACGTCAAGAGTACTAATAGATGTTATGTATAATAATAATAACTAAAAGAACTTTTAATGATATTATACTTTTGTTGTGCATGTTAAAATCTGAAAATGAACATGTATAAAGCTAAGTAGTGAAGGACCAAAATTTCGGTGTTTTGGTAAAGGACTGGTATTAAAAATATCGGTTATTTCAGTGGTATTTCAGTAATCTTAATCTTATTAAAAATGTTATATATAATTATATATATATATATACCAGAAAGATTGCAATTATACACACAAATAGCAATTATATTAAGTTAATACTCAATCTGAATATCAAAGTCAAGTTTAAAAGTGTCAATATTTAATAGATTAGTGTTAATACTTGAAAAGTTGAGTGTTTCTTATGTTGTTTGCTAGTTTGGACAAAAATAATTTAATAAAAAAATTAAAAAATCTGAAAAACTGGTATACCACTTAAATTTGGACCGAAATTTGACCGATTTCACCGAAAATCTTGGTAACGAAATTTTGGACAAAAAACTATACCGGTATACCATTGGAGAACCGAAAACCGAAATACCACCGGTATACCACTGGTATACCACCGAAATTGACTACATATAAAGTAAAATATATATATAAAGAAAAAAATGAGCGTAAAGAAGATATAAAGGTGAAAAGAATGAAATTTAAATCGAATATAAAGACAAATGTCAAAAATATGTGAGTGAAACTGATAAAGTAAATATCTAATTTAACATTGATAATATAATCAGATAGTAAAATATTAGATAACGTTATCAATATAATCTAGTTTTATATTATATTAAAGTAAATTATGCTCCACGTACAAAGATAATTAAATACAAAGAAACGATCGATAATGATATAATCAATATCTTTAAATTAGGTTTAAGATTCACAAAATATCTATCGTAGTTTTGCAAAAAATAAAAAATATTAAGTTAGATCAAGTGGTTTGTGTATAATATTAAAAAGAGTTAAGTCATTGGATGACCATCGTACTTTCCTTCTTGTACATGGTTGCCCATCAAACCAGAAAACTAAGCTGTATGACGAACATACTTTTCAAATTTGTACACGATTGACCAAAAGTTTACCTTTTTACCGGTTACATTATTGTTTGATGACGTGGCAATGACATCGCAATTTGAAAAGTCACTGGATGACCATCGTATTTTTCTTCTTGTACATGGTTGCCCATCAAACCAGAAAACTAAGCTGTATGATCAACATACTTTTCAAATTTGTACACGGTTGACCAAAAGTTGACCGGTTGACCAAAATTTGTGTATGAATTTAGTTTGGATTTGAGGGTTTTGAAAACCCTAGTTGGAATTAGGAAATAAATTTCCAGATCTGTTACATGTATAACAGATTTATTTGTATTGAATTTAGTTAGGAATTGGGGGTTTTGAAAACCCTAGATTTATTTGACAATTAGTGAAATGAATTCGTTTTCCATATATGAGCATGGATGAATTCAATTTCAATATATGAGAATTTATGTTTGGTTAACTTTTTTAGAGTCTGCTGCTTCTGGCCGGAATCTGCTGGTGTTAATTCAATATATTATTATTATTAATATTATTATTGTTATTATTATTATTATTATTATACAAATTAGTAATACGTTTCTATACACATAATTGCTGACTGGGCATTCAAGTCATTGTTAAAAATAATTCACTTCATTTTCACGTCATCAAAAAATAATGCAACCGGTAAAAAGGTAAACTTTTGGTCAACCGTATACAAATTTGAAAAGTATGTTGGTCACACAACTCAGTTTTCTGGTTTGATGCGCAACCATGTATAAGAAGGAAAGTACGATAGTCATCCAGTGACTTAACCCTAAAAGAAAATACGTTTAACCGGCTATCACCGGTCAACCGGTCAACTTTTGGTCTACCGTGTACAAATTTGAAAAGTATGTTGGTCATACAGCTTAGTTTTTTGGTTTGATGGGCAACCAGGTACAAGAAGGAAAGTACGATGGTCATCCAGTGACTTAACCCTATTAAAAATTAGAGATCATGAGTTCTAATCTTGTATTTGGCTTCCAAATATATTTATTTGTTTATTAATAACTTTCTTTTCATCTAAGAGATTTAATAATAACTATTATTATATTTTAAAATATATGAGAACGGTACCCGCGCGTTGCGGCGACCATCGAGTTAGTGACGGTGAGATGGTGGGGTGATAGGTCATAAAATGTGATTGATCATAGGAGGTGATAGGTCATAGAGTTTGATAGCCAAATGCCTTAGTCGTCCGCCCTCGTATTTAAAAATTCGTCGAAAGTATATCGAATGACATCTCTAATGAAAAAGCATGAAATTTTAAGAACACCCATATAATTTTTATAATTTATCGATGTACGGTTTTTGAGATAAAAGATTTTGAATGAGTTGGAGGAATAAATGATTTATGGAGGAGAGAGAAAAAAAATGATTAATTGAGATTTGAGAAGAGCAAAAGGGTAATATATATAGTTATTTTAGGTAAATATAGAATTGATATGAGACAAAAAGTAAATATTGAAACGTAAAATTTAGACAAAGCTTTTTGCTTTATAATATAGTATAGATTAAGTTAGATCCTTTAATAAGTATTACTTATTTTCCAAATATGTATTTAAAATATATTAATAGTTATTGCTAAATTTTTTGTTTCATGAAAACTCTTTGATGCAAAGAAAGTTATTAATAGACAAATAAATATAATTACAAGATTTAAAAATTTGGTATCTATTAAATCTTTCACCATTTTCATCTTCACGATGTTATATCAAATTTGAAGCCCCTAAATTCTCTCTCTCTCTTATCAACATTGTGCCAATTACTTATCAATATTTACTTAAACTCATTTGGTTATATGGAAGCAAATATAAAATTATCGTATTTCAACCCTTTTGTTTACAATTCGTGAATATACGACATCATGAAATATTAGTATTTTATTAGTTATATATGTCTTAACACGTATTATGTGGGATATAATCCAATCAAAACATATAAGAAAAGGCAAAAATAATTTCTGGAAAAATTGCTCGCATAGAATTTTCATCTTTTTTAAATAACAAAAAAGACAAAAATGATTTATAGTAAAATTAAATATGTAGTTTATTGTTAACTCTAAGGGCACGTTTGGTTCACAGAATGTTTTTGGAAGGAATGAGATCTATCAAAGGAATTGGAATTTGAATGAATGAAATTTAACGGAATGTTTTTGATTTTTTGCAAATTCAAGTGTGTGAAGGAATGAGATTCATTCCTCCATCCCTAAGGAATGGAGATTCCATCAAATGATGGAATGTTTACATTCCTACGGAATGTGATTCCTCCTTCTTTGAACAACCAAACGCACTAAGGAATGAAATTCAATTCCAATTCCACCAAATTCCATCAAATTCTGTGAAATAAACGCGCCCTAAGTATGCACAAAAAGTAAAAGGTAAAGAGTTCTTCTCTATTATTAATACCTTATATAATGTATTTCACATTTTCTCTCCTTTTTAAAATATGATTTGATATAGCTATTTTACTCTCACTCTACTTAATTATGTATACTTTCATTCCTATATTGATGATATATCAAAATATTCTTAATGAAATAATTTACGACATTTATTTATCAACTCCCAAAATAACTATATACCATATTTTACGTCAATTAGTTTTCCACTACTCGTCGCCCCCAAGATTCGCAACCGCCACCACCCGTCGCTACCACCACCACCCCCACTCGCCCTCGCCGTCACACCACCGCCGCTTTGCACGGATACCCCTCTAGTTTATAATAAAAGTCTTGATTATTTAACTTTATTCAAGCACAACCTAAAAATTAATATAAATTCAAACAAATTGCAGGTTTTAGGAAATAGATCTAATGACAAGAAAAGTAGTAGGTATCAAAATCTTGTATACCTGTGTTGTTGATATGTATACGTGGCAAATTTCCACAGATCTGGTTGTCAAACAAATCCAACCACCAAAGATGAGATGAGATGTTCTCAAACCACTCTGGTATTGTATCCTTAATACTCGAATTTCTAAGATATAAATATCGAAGATTTGTTTGGGTTTGAAACCAACTTGGGAATCGAGGTCCGATGTTGCAGGAACTTGCATAAAAAGACGTCAATTGGAAGGGAGGAATCCAATAAGGGCTCACATTCAACCTTATCAATGAATTTTCAGACAAGGACAACCAAGTTAGATTTTTGAGTTTGGTGAAGTGAATTTCAGAAACAACCCCGCTCAATCGATTACTACGAAGATAAAGGAATCGGAGGTTTGCAAGATGACCAAGACTAGTGGGAATGTTTCCGCTCAATTGATTATTCCAAAGAGAGAGTCTTTCTAGCTTCGTGAGTAGTCCAATGGTTTTGGGTATGCTCCCACTCAATTGATTGTAGGAAAGAGAGAGCACTTTTAGGGTTGATAGGCCACCAAATGAGGAAGGTATTGGACCAGATAATTGATTATATGAAAGGTCCATGGAAGAAAGAGAGCTCAACGTTCCAATAGAATCAGGTATTCGGCCATGGAAATTGTTATTGTTAAGGTATAGATGCATGAGGCCAGTAAGGTTTGATAACCAGACAGGAATGGTGGACGTGATACCATTACCAGAGAGACCAAGTTCAACAACCTGACCGGTTTTCTCGTCACACACAACTCCCTGCCACTCACAACATTCTAATCCGGTCCATGTTGACAGCCGATTTGATTGGTCAGTGATGCCTTGTCTGATTAAGAGCAGTGTTTGCCGCTCTTTTTGGATACATGTAATGTTTGAGGAAGCTATGATCATGGTGTCATTGCTGCTTGCGGCATATGTTTGAAAGAACATGAATAATAATATAAAAATGACAAGAAAAATGGTTTCCATTTTGGATTAATTAAGATAGGGTACACGTTTGTATAATTCAGATGTAGGGGGAATGGGGCATATATATAACACAGCATGCCTTAAAATCTGTATGAATGGCACAAAGTCTTTTTAAACATCTCATTGTTGAGTTGGACTCAAGGATCGTACAAAGTCTTCTAAAAAAAGTCATAGTAGACTTGGAGGCAGTCAAGGATCACACAAAGTCTTTCCACAGGTAGTGGATACATACAGAAAAAGCTTGTTTGAGTCGATAATGTGTGCTTTTTGACTGCGATAACGTCAAGGATCACACAAAGTCTTTCAGGAGATAGTGGTACAGAAAATGCTTGTTTGGGTCGATATTGTGTGCTTTTTGACTACAATAACGTCAAGGATCACACAAAGTCTTTCAAGAGGTAGTGGATACATAGAGAAAAAGCTTGTTTGGGTCAATAATGTGTGCATTTTGACTGCGATAAAGTCAAGGATCACACAAAGTCTTTCCACAGGTAGTGGATACATACAGAAAAAGCTTGTTTGGGTGGATAATGTGTGCTTTTTGACTGCAATAACGTCAAGGATCACGCAAAGTCTTTCCACAGGTAGTGGATACATACAGAAAAAGCTTGTTTGGGTCGATAATGTGTGCTTTTTGACTGCAATAATAACGTCAAGGATCACACAAAGTCTTACAAGAGGTGGTGCAAACATAGAGAAAAAGTGTGTTTGGGTCGATAATGTGTGCTTTTTGACTGCAATAATAACGTCAAGGATCACGCAAAGTCTTACAAGAGGTGGTGGAAACATAGAGAAAAAGCGTGTTTGGGTCGATAATGTGTGCTTTTTGACTGCGATAACGTCAAGGATCATGCAAAGTCTTACAAGTGGTAGTGGATACATACAGAAAAAGCTTGTTTGGGTCGATCTTGGTGCTTTTTGACTGCAATAACGTCAAGGATCGCACAAAGTCTTTCAAGAGATAGTAGCTACATACAGAAATAGCTTGTGGGTCGATAAACTGTTTACTCCTATTATTGTCAGCCAATTCTTTTTGAATTCATGAATCGCACAAATGTCATGATCAAGAATTCAACACTTGGTTTGGCCATGGAGTGTTATAAGGAGGTGGATGGTCTGATTGGGTTAGTGTCTTTAGATATTGAGTCTGTCCATGGGAAGTTTGTAAATTGTGTTATTTTGGTGGAGATTGAAAGTTAGTGGGTATTTTGTTTGTTTTCTTGATAATGATCATGATAGTGATATCCCAATTGATGTTGTTGAAATATAGGCCTATTTTGGATAGAGTTTTTGTTAAATCAGCTGGTGTGATTACCAATATAGTTTTTGCATATGTTATTATCTTCGCTCAAAGTGTATATGTTGGATTGCCTGTACAAGAAGCTTCTCTAGCGTGACTGTACCCAAGGTTGCTAGCCGGCGCGGTGATGTTATTCTTTCCGTTAATGATGTTGAGTTGCCTAAAGTATATATCCCAGAATTCAGTTTCACAAGTTGTTGATGTCATTAAGAAAAATCCAAAATCGCGAGTTTTAGTGTTTAATGTTTAAGGTTGTGGATTAGGTTGAAACAGACTTCTTATTTATTTATTTTTTTTGAACTTTTCACAGACTGCAAGTAAGGTTTCTGGTCGTATTTAGAGCTGCAGGTGCAGAAGTTGCAAAGTGGAATATCGTTATATTGTATCAATTTGCAGCCTTTTTGAATCTTAATCTTCCGGTAATCAATCTTTTCCTTTGAAGTCGCCCAGACTTTAATCAGATACTTACTCCTTCTAGTTGGATTATGGTTAAGAGTGAAACTTCGAAGAACCCAACGGTCTTTCTTTTTTTTTTTTTTTTTCTAAAAGGCAATAACTGAATTACCTTTATTGGTCAAATCGGAAAAAATAAAAAAATAAAAATATCAGAACTTCAAGATGATATATTATATGACTGAATGATCCCACAAGACATTTAGTGGTAGACTTGGAGTAAATCAAGGATCCCACAAAGTCTTTCAAGATAGTGGTCACATAGAATTGGATTTAAGGATTCCATTGGCCAATGCTTATTTATAAATTTCAAGGGTGTTAAGAGTTAAAAAAAGTTCTATAGCTAGTTAAATCAGAAGTCGCCCAAAGCTGATCAAATACTTACTTTGAACAATGGTTGGATTATTAAGTACAACTTCGAAAAATCGAATGGATTTTCTTATTTTGAAAGGGAATAACTGAATTAATTCCATATGGAAATACCTGCAATTTGTCTGTGAAAGCCAAGATCGGTAATCTAAGATGGAAATTCAACAATTATTTATATACAGATTATATATGTGGGTTGCGCGCCCTCGTGTTAAACTATTTGAGCATGTTACACCAAATAACATCATAACTATTTGTGTAATGTATGCTCAAATACTGCCTATTACGGCCATCTAAGATCTAACCAACATGTATGCTAGCTAGTAGCTGCTAGTAGGAAATCAAAATTACTTTGCTAATGACACATCAAATTCTGATTCTTTCTGATGGTTGAATACGTTATCATCATATCCAAATTTGTTCTTCAAAAGCTAACTTCCAGTTTCACGAAATGTTACATTCGAACAAACTGGACAAACTAAGGATGTACTTGGAATACCACGGCTGGCCAAATTGACACGAGGTGGGAGACGATCTCGCAATAGTCGCCACACAAAAATGTTCACCTTTTTGGGAAGGAGTGAATTTCAAGCTGTAGATCATTGATCAGAAGGTGGAATGAATCCATCCTCTATTGTGTGACAAAAGTTAAAGACTTGAATGCTATTTTTGCCTTGATAATTCAAAAAAAATTCGGATCCCTAATGCTATGGAGAAGCTCATCAAACTGTGACTCTTCCCTATCTTAGAAACAAAATTTGGATCAGTTTCGTTCAAAAGTTTCTCTAACGAAAATAAGTCTTGTTCTAACACTGCCTCCGGAGGTTTAGTGCATGTGTTCGATCGTTCTTCTTGATAAATGCATCTTCTAACACTTTTGTTGTCAAAACACGGTTGTTGTCCTAAAACCACAAGAGAATCCAAAAGTGGGTACATGAACTTCATTGTCGCGAGACACCATTAATTAAGTTTCGGAAATAAAAGGTTGTTGGGCATCAAGTAAACTTTTACAACGTACTTCACCAAAAATAACATCCTCATCGCCCTCAAGAAGCACGCTAATTATTACTCTAAATTAACACCTGCAACCTGAGAAAGAACACCACGAGTGTCATGCATGATATCCTTTCGTCCAAAACAAAACTCAGCAGCGGGGATCTGTAAAGAAGAGAATAGGGCCGGCCATTGTCCTATTGCAAGCCAAGAACCGGTTTATCCTTGGTAGCATTCTCACCGGCTAAAAGCCAATTTGATCCAACGATATGCATTGTATTCCACACGCATGTCTTTCGATGAAACACTAATTAGGTGGAAAATTTGAAGCATAAACCGAAGTGCCCAGTTTGTTTAGATTGAAATATTTTGCAAAGTAAGTATTAATTAGAGTTTCTCACCGTCGATGAAGCCCCATGATGGTACGTTCCTGATGCAATTCAGAAATCCAAAGGTCCCATGTTTGTGGAGACCGTATGTCCCACATATTGAGATTCAGAGCTCCAACAGTGTACCATTAGTAGCGAAGTTAAATTTAGTAGCCATTTCTGAAATAAAGTAACAAAGTTTTACTAAAAACTTGCATTTACAGAAATATAAACGGTAATGATAATATTGATATTATCATCACTTGTAAAGAAATTAAGCAGCACCCGGCCACTTTGTTGTGGAAAAATTTTTTGAAACAGTGATTTTTTAAGGGTGTTTTGTAAAACAAGTTTTCGAAAAAAAAGGTTATACAACCGGGTAAACCGGCATTTCAAAAACCGGGTTCAAAAATTTGGCTCAAAACCGGTATTTGAATTACCGGGTTCAAAAAAACAACTTCGAAACCGGTATTTCAATTACCGGTTTCAGAGAAAGCTGACAAGTTGCAGAGCATCTTTGACCGAAATAGTGCGATGTGACTAAAGCCTGAAAGCGGTTTTTTAATTACCGGTTTCGAGCTAACCCTAACACGTGTCGCGACCTGGTGAAACCCTAATTCCACATGTATACCTAATTCATTATTTATCTATATATAGTATAGTATATGTGATGTATCTTGAAGCATTATCAGTATCTCAAACATATATTTTCAGATAACATTTCAAACACTGTCATAGTTTAATTTAAAAAAAAAAATGGCATCTTCATCATCATTCAACCCAATTATAGTTCAGTTAATATGGGATGACTGTGTGTCATTCGTAAATAGGATCCTTCAAAATGGAGATCCACCGAAAAGAAGAAGTTTTCCTCTTTTTCACTTAATGACTTATTCACAAATTTGTGATATGACTTACAGTTGTTTTGGTGTTTCAAAACAAGACTTCTAACTGCAGTTATATTTATGGTATGAATTTAAGGGTGTTCCTTTTAGGAATTTAATTACAGATGATAATACTTTGGCAATGATTTATCATCTGGGTGAAGCGCAATTTGAAGTGAAGTTCGAGGCTACTTTTACAAACCAGTTGTTAAGCCTGACTCAAAGCCAATGTTTTTTTCAAAGGAGTAACCAGCCAGAAGATGATGAAGATAACGAAGATGATGAAGACAATGACGATGATGAAGACAATGACAATGAAGACGATGAACATGTTCAAGATCATGAAATTGACCTAATGGGTGATGGATCAAGTGACGTGGCACCTAATACAAGCGATGATACCATCGACGGATATAGTGTTGATGGGGATGTATCTGGAGATGAGGAAGAAGAAGGGGCCCATGCACAAGGTCCTTTGGAGCATGAACAGGTTCTTAATCTTGTCGATGATAATGAAGATCGTGTAATGCCATTCAATGAAGTTCAAGAAGATGTAGTATTTTGGTCGCAAGAAAGAAATGTGATAGAAAAAGGAATGTTTTTTCAAAGCAAGGCGGAGCTTGTACACGCTGTTAGGCTTTGGAACATAAGAGAAAACAAAGAACTTATTGTTATGGATACGAGGCCAACGTTTTGGAAAGCACAGTGCATAACCAGGGGGAAGAATTATCTTGGTGTTATGGACCGGGTACCGTGTAGGTGAGTTGTAGTTGGATCTAACAGAAGCAGATTAGGATTGTTTCAGATCACAAAGTGGGTGGAGAGTCACAATTGTTATGGAGAATGATATCTAACAACAACCGATGTATGACAGCAAGTATGATTGCTTCTGAAATTTTGTCACAAGTGCGGGAGGATTTAACTTTAAAAGTCAGACAGATCCAGGCGCAAGTAAAAACAACTTTCAATGTTGATGTGAGCTATGCCAAGGCGTGGAATGCACGAAGGTTAGCAATTGAAAGGTTGTATGGAACTTGGCCGAGTAACTTTGATGCATTGCCTAAGTATGTTGCTGAATTACAACGTGCTAACCCAGACACTGTTGTGGAATGGCTCCATTCTCCAACCAGTTTAAGCCATATACATACATTCAAGTTTGTATTTTGGGCATTTGGACCAACAATTAGGGCATTCCAACGTTGTATTCCGGTGATCTTTGTCGATGGCACTCATTTGAAAGGCAACTACAAGGGTAAGTTGTTAACTGTGGTGACGAAGAACGCCAATGGACAACTATTGTCGGTCGCTTTTGCCTTGGTTGATGAAGAGTCTAATGAAAGTTGGGGATGGTTTCTAAATCTCTTTGAAGAGCATGTCGGATCGCAGCGGCAGGGTGATTTGTGTATCATTTCAGACCGTCACCAAGGCATTCTTAATGCAGTTAACCAAATTGACGGGTAGCATCATCGGTATTGTTTAAGGCACGTTTGTAGCAACGTGAACTCGCACTTCAAGAACAGGAGAATCAAAAATCTGGCTTAGGTTATCGGTTCCACATCCCAATCATCCAAGTATACTTAGGCGATTAATCAAGTCAAAGGTGAAGATGATGCTGTTTCGCCGTATATGAGAAACATTGGTTTGGATAAGTGGACTCTAAGGCACGATTTGGGGCTTCGTCGTTGGGGTAACTTAACGATAAACATTGCCGAGTGCCAAAACAATATCTTTGGTAAGGCTCGAATGCTACCTATTAGAGCTTTAATTGAGACCACTTTTACTTGGACAAGAGACCATTTTGTCAGCCAATACCGGAAGGCCAACAGTTGGAACCCACCACTAGCTCGCAAAATGTAGGAGGTTTATCAGATGCGTGAAAGAGCCTCAACAAGCCATAGGGTGGAAGTGTTTGATGAACGAACAGGAAATTACACGGTCAGAACAAACCAAAGAAATGCACAAGGCGAGTACACATACAATGTTGTCATAGGGGAGAATAGGAAAAAATGCTCTTGTGGAGCTTGGCAGCATCAAAGGTTTCCATGTTCTCATGCCATTGCTGTTTGCGGATATAGACAAGAGAGAGCTGCTAATCTTCCAAGTAAGAGGTACACAACTAGGACGTGGATAAATCAGTATAATGATGCACTTGCTCCCCTCCGAGACGTGAATTACTGGGTGTAGGTAGATTGGCAGAGCCAGGGAGACCCGGAAAAACTGGTCACGCAATGGGGTAGGAGACGCACCAGATGGTACCGGAACGAGATGAATGAGAGTTCTACCAGCAGATCTTCAACCTCAAGCTCAAGACAACAAGCTAGATGTGGTGTTTGCGGTGGATTGGGCCATAACAGGAAGACATGCCCTGAACTTTGAATGTGACAATAATGTTGTCGCTTATCTGTTTCCGTTAGTTTGTGTTGTTTTTGTGTGTTGTTTTAACCCGTTTATTTCTTGAATTCCTAGGCGTTTTAATGTAAGACTATGATGTTTTAATATGTTTTTATGCAGCTTTCAATATGAAATTTATGTTTCTTTTTTCTAATTAGGTATCCTTCTTTTGTCACTTATTTTTTTTAAAAAACATAGAAAACAACATTTAAAAGTAATTAAGCAACTCAATTTTATTAAAAATGAAAACAACTACATAAATTCTAACAATTACATGTTGCAATCGTTACGGTGAACCAAATAATATGGCGAACAAAATGATTTCCAAATATGTTGAGTCTAGAAAAGGTGAGATTTCAAATCAAACTAATTTACTTGTTGATGTATCAAATCCCAATTTAGTTAATCAAAGTAAATTAATACTTGAATGCAAGAAATCTGAAATAGGCAAAGGTTTTGTTCAAAAAGAAACTCTAAGTGTTGCTAGAAAGACCTTCAAATCTGGTAAGGGTCAGATCAAGCAACAATGGGTTTCTAAATGTGATAAGGTTATCAGTTCCACTCTCCAATCTGAGTCTGGCCAAACTGTCAGATCCGGTGAACCCATCCATGGATGGGTTCCCAAAATGAACTAATATCTTATTGCAAATGCAGGGCTATCATAACGTACATACCTGGCACTTGGACAGTGAGTGTTCCAAGTATATGACCGGATATAAGTCCCTGCTATGTAGCTTTAGGACAAGCGTTGGTCCTAGTGTTACATTTGGAAATGACTTTCAAGGAAGAACTGAAGGATTTGGTATACTTTCAAATAGTCCCCTTACTTTTAGAAGGGTGTCTTATGTAAATGGTTTGAAGCACAATCTGATAAGGCAATGTGGTGTTGATTGCAAATAGAGATGAGTCTTTGTATTCTTTTGATATGAGAAATCCAACTGTTACAAAGGAAGTTTGTTTCATGTCAAAGACTCAAGATGAGTTGAATTAGCTGTGGCATAAGAGGTTGTCTCATATGAACTTTAAGGACATCAACAAGCTGTGTAAGAAAGAGTTGGTGTCTGGTCGTCCTGTGATTAAGTATGAGAAGGACAAGCTGTGTGGACCTTGTGAGAAAGGTAAACAGCACAAGGCTTCTTTCAAGTCAAAATCATGCTCATCCATTGATAGTTGTTTAGATTTGCTTCATATGGATCTGTTTAGACCAATAAGTACTCCCTCATTTACTGGGATGAGATATACTTTGGTCATTGTTGATGAATTTTCAAGATATACATGGGTCTTCTTTCTAAATCACAAGAGTGATGCTGCTGACAGTATTTTTCATTTTATCAAACAAGTAGAAATACTATACAAAAGGCCTGTTAGGCAATTAAGGATTGATAATGGAATTGAATTTAAGAATATCACTCTCAATTCATTCTGTAGTGAAAAAGGTATTTCTCAAGTGTACTCAGCTGCAAGGACTCCTCAACAAAATGGTGTGACTGAAAGAAGAAACAGAACTCTTATTGAAGCAGCAAGATCCATGATGGCACAAAACAATGTCAAGTCTCATTTTTGGGCTGAAGCTATACACACAGCTTGCTTCACCCAAAACAGATCTCTTATTGTGAAAAGGCACCAAAAGAATTCATATGAACTTCTCGGGGGGGGGGGGGGGGGGAACCTGAGATTGGTTTCCTTAGAATGTTTGGAAGTCCTTGTTATATCCTAAATCAGAAAGACCATCTTGGAAAGTTTGATGAAAAGGCAGATGAAGGTATCCTACTTGGATATGCAATAATGATGAAGGCCTACAAGGTTTACAATAAAAGAACAAATAATAGTGAGAACTCTGTGAATGTAAGTATTGATGAAGGTTGCTTTAAGCCAGCTTGCTCTCCACCTGAAGATGAAGATATTGACTTTGAAGAACTGGTTGTTCCTGAGAATGAGCCTCCCCCTAATAACCTGTTGAAAATAATGATGCTCAAACTCAGGGGGAGCAATTGAATGAAGAAGAAGGGTTACAAATTTTCGAAAATGTGCAAGCTGATCCTAATCAAGAAGTGAATATAATTCCATCAAATGACTCCCAAGCTGATACAGATCATAATGTTCCACTTCAAGCTGATGATCATGTTGAATCATGTAATCTAAATCAGCCTATTGTCCAAGAATCAAACAATGCTCAATATGTTACTAAATGGACAAGGAGTCATCCTATCAAACAAATTATTGGTGATCCATTATCTGGTGTCAAGACAAAAAGAAAGGGAACAGACAACTTTTGAATGTTTGTCAACTTTGTTAGTAAAATGGAGCCAACTGAGGTTGTTGAGGCTCTGTCAGATCCTTCTTGGGTTAATGCTATGCAAGATGAGTTAACACAGTTTGAAAGAAACAAGGTTTGGGAACTTGTTCCAAGACCTCATCATTCCAAGATTATGATTGGAACTAAGTAGGTCTACAGAAACAAGATTAGTAGCTCTTGGATATAGACAAGAAGATGGAATTGGTTATGATGAAACCTTTGCTCATGTGGCAAGATTGGAAGCCATCGGGAGGTTTTTGGCTTATTCTGCACACAAAGGCTTCAAGGTTTATCAAATGGATGTGAAGAGTGCATTTTTGAATGGGAAACTAGAAGACGAAGTCTATGCTGAACATCCTCCAGGTTTTGAAAGCTCAAAGTATCCTGATCATGTATTTAAGCTTGATAAGGCCCATGGACCTTCAGGATCTTGACACGCCTTGACGAATTACTACCGATAAACTTCAAGTATTGTTTCTATGAGAATATTATGCAGGTAACTTGATATTTATCACAAGGGAAATATCTCTAACGGTACAAAAGAGATTCAACACATGTCTTATTTGATCAACACGCAAAGAAGACTTAGTCCAGCATCATAATCGGACTTCAAGAGGAATTCAGCATGAGGAGAATATCTTCAAACGGCTACAATATCAGTCAAGATATGCTCCAACGTTCACCAGATGAAGACCAGGAAGATCCCTGTAATTTCGGAAAATTAGTTACTAGGCTGCTCTATATAAACGAGGACCTGATCGATAATAGGATATACAACGTTACACACACTCACATATTTACTTGCTTATTTTATTTGCTCATACTTGTAAACAACCAACACACTTTTCTTTACTTAGAAAGATTGATCAAGTCGCTCTATCATTGTAACCAATTTACACCATTAATAAAAGAACAAGGCAGGGACGATTGCTTCCTCCCGGGGTTTTTATGCCGGCAATCCATAAAGGATTAAGGGCTTTTCCTCGATAAAAAATCTCGGTGTTTTTGTTCCTTTCTCTTTATTTTCCGCATTTTTTTACGTTTATCTTTCTTTCTTTATCTTGCTTTATCTATCTTATATTTGATTATATAGTTATTTGCGAAATCTTTTGACTACCTTCTTTTGTTTAAGTCGACATAATCTTGATTTATCATACTTATTTTAAACGCATCTTTGAATCTAAACCAAATTTACAAGCCTTTAACCTCACGAACGAAAGTTTGGTTACATAATTGATCTAAGTCTTCAAGGTTGATTATCTTGGATAATTTTTGACCAAAACAATTTGGCGCCCACCTTGGGGGAAAAGGTGCTTTCGATCTGATAAAAAATCTTTTTGATTTTCATAAATCTCGAATTTTCAAAATCAAATAATTCTTCGCAAATTACTCCTGTTCTTTCTTCTCCTTTGCCTCCTCCACCTCCAGGACGTGCTTCTTATCGAAGAAACAGGAACAATGTTGCTCGAACTTCTACCCAGGAAAAAGGAAAGGAGCCAATGGATTCATTCCAGATCCCAGACTTATCTAGAGAAAATCCGGTAGGAAACTCATCTCAGGAGAATGCAAGATCAAGCCAGACTCAAAGAAGGAGTTTTTACGACGATTATGGCAATCTGGATCCCTACAATACCGGATCTAGGAATGTTAACTCTGAAGAACTGCCTGACTTGTTTACTATTTTGTAGAATCTTGATAAGAAAATTAAGACTAATCAAGAATATAATCAGGCACAATTCAAAATTCTTGAGTCAAGGATTTTTGAAAACAAACCACCGATGACTCCTAGGAATTTGTTTTCAACGACTCCAACTGCTCATGAGTCTGCTCCTATTAATACGTCGATGCCAACTGCGACTCCTAATTTTGGGAGTAATATTCCGAAAAACACTCATGTTGCTGGAACATCGGCCACCATGAGTGCAGGTTTGAACAATTCTAATAATTTTGCTGGATCTTTTGCTTTTACTAATCCATCGCAGGGACAAGGAGCAAATGATTGCATCCCTGGAGAATTTCAGAAGATTAAAGACATGATTTCGAGCGTTCCTGGATTTTGCAATCCAATTCCTGAAGTCAACCCTGCGTCCTATCTAATCAACAGATGTGGCGACAGGATTGCGAACGTAGAAATCCCGAAGAAATTCCAAGTTCCAAATATGAAACCATATGATGGAACCACTGACCCACAGGAGCATATCGCGCTGTATCTGGAGAAAATGGAAATGGTGCTGATTCCATCAAATTTGAAAGAAGCTTGCTTATGCAGAAGCTTTGGATCGACAC
This sequence comes from Erigeron canadensis, assembly GCF_010389155.1. NCBI lineage: Eukaryota > Viridiplantae > Streptophyta > Magnoliopsida > Asterales > Asteraceae > Erigeron > Erigeron canadensis. Next base: position 20,497,021 of record NC_057761.1, read on the forward strand.
TATTTGGATCAGCCTTAAAATGGCTGCAGAGTTTGCCTCCTCTATCTATTAATTCTTTCGCTGATTTAACAAATTTATTTTATAGTCAATTTTCATGCAGTAGGACTTTTGAGAAATTGACTGATGATCTATATAAAATAATTCAAAAACCGCATGAATCACTTAGAGATTTTATGACTAGATTTACAAAAGAATCTCTTAATATTCCTAAATTAGATATGTTGACCGCTATTCAAGCTTTGCAGAGAGGTCTCCATAAAGGATCTAAATTCCAGGAAGATCTCATAATGACGCCATGCAGAAATTTCGATGAAGCAAAAGCAAGGGCAACAAGATTTATAAGGGTCGAAGAGAATGAACTTACAACTTCGAAATTAGATGCCTTATCATATGATCGTCCAAATCGGAAGGCAGAAACCCCGGTGTTTAAACCGAGACACAAACCTTACTCAAGACATGTAGATGATCAAGTCAATGTCGTTGAAGAAGATAACGGGGTCGAATATCCAACTTTGGCATCATACTGTTTCTCTGTAGGAACTCCTGGCATTATAATGGCGCTTAGAGATCTTGGAGACAAGGTGAGATGGCCTCAGAAGAAAAATGATGGATACTTCAAGAAGAAAGATCCTAGCTAGTGGTGTGCAAGATATCAGGCTAATCCTAAAGAATCACATCTTAAAGTTGTTAAAAGAATCTTTAGATACCTTAAAGGTAGTCCCAATCTAGGTCTTTGGTATCCCAAGACTATGGATTTAATCTAATTGGCTATTCAGATTCTGACTTTGTAGGCTACAAGATAGATAGGAAAAGTACTTCTGGAGCTTGTCAATTGCTTGGCAACAGACTTGTAGGCTGGTCTAACAAGAAACAACATTCAGTTTCTATTTCAACTGCAGAAGCTGAGTATGTTGCTGTAGGGAGTTGTTGCTCACAAGTTTTGTGGATGCAATTTCAACTTCAAGACTATGGTATCACTACTTCAAAGACTACAATCTTTTGAGACAATACAAGTGTCATAGCAATTTCCAACAATCCAGTACTTCACTCTAGGACCAAGCACATTGATATCAGATATCACTTTATCAAAGATCATGTGATGAAGGAAGATATTGAACTCCATTTCATTCCAACAGAAAATCAGTTAGCTAACTTGTTTACAAAGCCTTTGGATGAAAACAGGTTCAGTTATCTCATAAGTAAGCTGGGAATGCTAAATATGTAAAAGGCAATGTGATAAGTAATGATAAATTCAACCTCTTGATTTTTTTATGAAGATTTTAAGGGCAAGCTATATTTGACCCAGACTACCCCTTGTACTTGGTGTATATCAAGTAAAATGGAGTAAGCTGTGTCTAATCCAGCTTGGGAGTTGTGTTTATTATTAAATATCTCAGTGCATTTTAATATTTAGTTTATTGTATTTAGTTTATCGTATTTATCCTTTCTTTGAATAATGAGAGCGTGACACGTGTGTAGGTAACGGACTTTTACTGCAAAAAGTACACCCCACTAGTTGTCATCCTCCAATCAAATGGTTTCTCTCTCCTTTCCCTCAAAACGGTTATTTCTAAATATATATTTTAATCTACTATATATATATATATCAGATTTAACCTAATCCCCAAATCAATTGAATCTTATTATTATTATCATCTTTTTAACCTAATCTGTGTCCAGTTCGATCAATTTCTTATATTTCTCTTTGATAGTTAAAATCTTCTATAACAATTGGCTTCATCATCATCTTATCAATCTGCAAATAACACAAGCAATAATAATGATTCTTCATCGGAATCGGGAGTTAAACACCCGGCTCCGATAAGCGCAAATAAGCTTCCACCCTATGTTGTGGGAAGTGATGTGGTTGTTAGCCTGACTGATCTTGATACTGGTAAAATCAAGATCATTAATCTAGTCTTCACCAATGTTCATCCACCTTCAGGGTTATGATGACATTGTTGCCTTCTTATGGCATCATCCATTTAGCAAGATGATGATTGAGAAGCCGGATGTGGTGTATCAAGACATGCTCTGCGAATTTTGGGCGAGCTGTGTGGTTGGTGAAACGAAGAAGAAAGATGTTGCAATTCGAGGCACCATTCTCAATGGTAAGAAACAGGTAATTATTACTGAAAAGAGACTTAGGTCTGCCTTTGAGCTTGATTATATGGAAGATGATAATTATGCCTGAGTTGTATCCCACACTTAGGCCAAAAATCTTTTGCAAAATCTTGACTATTCTGGTCCCTTGGCTTCAGTGGTGAAATTAAAATATTTAACTGGAATCTGGAACTATCTTCTAAGTACTGTCATTAAAACTTTACAAATGAAAGCTTGCAGCTTTGACCAACCTAATGTCTTAGAATTGCAAATTTTTCATTCATTGGTTACTATGACCAGAGTAGATTATGCTGAAATAATCTTTCAAGACTTAGTAGGCCGAGTAAAAAACAAGACCTTTATCATACCATATGGTAGGATTCTTGCTCCCATCATAGAAGCAATTCTTGATGGTGATTACAGTTTGGAAACTGGCCAGACTGTGGAATGTAAGGCCATTAATACTAACATCTTTCATAGTCCCAAGGTAACTGCCCAAGGTTTAACCGAAGGAATGCAGATTTACCTTGATTTTTGCAGAAGAAGAGAAAGGGAACAACAAGCTTTAGAGGAAGCTTCCTCGCCTTCGACGCTCGATCTGCCAATCAGGAAAGTCAAGGTACACAACCTCTTAATCCCTCAAACTCTTCCAAATCTACTTCTTCTTCGTTTTCAGAGGGTGAAGAGTTGGCCCCGTCATCAACCACTCTAGCCAGTTGATTAATCTTGTACCTTTTACACTACATCCTTTTACCCGGATAATAATCTTGTCTGTGGATAAAAGTGCAAAGATGTAGAGTGGTTGAATAAAGTAACCTTTTGTCTTGCTTTATTTAGCACACACACAAAGAATTATTTACTAATACTTTTGTGTGATGTCAACCATATTTGTACGTCGAAGTTGAGATCCCAATGCTCAACCTTCGACTATAAATAGAGGTCCTTGCCCAAGTATTTTATCAACTTTGAAAATACATACATTCTTCAATATTGTTGATGAACTTGTGCAATATTCTTTCAATCGCAAAAAGGAACATTTTACAACTCTAAGTGTTTCAATTGTTAAGAGAATTTCCAAGTATAGATCAATTGTATTTCATAGGTTGTTAGGATATTTACATCTTTGTATTATCTTGGTTCCGCAACAACCTTGTATTTTATTTAAACAATCATAAATAAAATACACTTGAAAAATACATATTATCTCATCAATTTACTTACTTGTACCTTACCTTACCTTATTGCATTGTATTTACTTATTCGTCTTGTCACCTTAATAAGTATAACTCCAGTTAACCTGGTACACTGTTCACTCTAAACTGGTCACGTCCAGATTAAGTGAAAGTGTTGCAAAGTACACTCACCATTGACATAGAGGTGTCTTCAGCACTCATCTATTCGTAGTTGGGACTTACAAGTGGTATCGGAGCAGGCAGTTTGAATTGTATCAATTCTATAGCCTAGGTCTGCTAAGATGTCTGCTGAAGGTGAGAATGGTTATGGTCCCCAAAATTAAACTAATCAGAACATTAACTTTACAACTCCTTTAAATACCAACCCCCCTCCTCCTCCTCCTCCTACACCTGGAGCCAGCCATGTCCATGTACATTACTCTAACAATCCTGGCCCAAATTCAATGGGAGCAGTGAGACTTTTGGTACATGGAAGGCTAGGATGCTTTTGCATTTTGGTGGGATAGAGAGGTATATGTTGAAAATCCTCAAGGATGGACCATATATACCTATGTCCACTGGTGTTAGTCCTCTTCTAGACCCAACTGGGAGAAGAGGTACTGGGAGAAGTCAGAAGAACATTGGTCTGATGAGGATCGCAGGCTGGTTGACCTTGATACCAGACTGAAAAACATGATCCTTGCTGCTGTCCCTGAGGAACTAATTCCAACACTTGTGTTGTTTCCCAGTGCCAAATCCATGTGGGATGAATTAGTTCTCCAGTTTGAAGGAGGAAATGACACCATTGCCACCAGAAAGTTTGCTTTAAACAAGAAGTATGAATCCTTCTTTGCTCTTTCCAATGAAAGTTTAACTGGTACTTACACCAGATTTACTAGCCTAATTAATCAACTTAGAGGCTTGGGAGTGGAGAAGGATAAGGATATTCTTCTTGAGAAATTTTGTGATATCTTGCCATCAAAATGGGTACACATGTTTCTTGTCTTAAGACAAGGTAAGACCTTGCACAACCATACTCTTGCTTCTCTCGATGGAGCCTTCAGATTCACTGAAGATAACAATGTTGAAAGGTTATTGGCTGAGCAAAATGTTTTAAATCATTCAGAGTTCCAAGGTCGCCAGCTTAACTGGGCAACCTTGTGCTGCTTTAATGTCTGCTGAGAATGTCCAGTCACATTCTATGAAGGAGATGTTAAACAATTTACCGAACTCTTGCCTTACCACTAATCTCTTTGATGGTTGTGAGGAAACTGACGATGATGATTTGGTCATCATGATTGCTAAAACCTTTAACAGGTTTAAGCATAAGTCTAATCGATTCAATGGGTCCAATAATGCTTCCAGTTCTAACTCTCTGGATAAGGCCAATCTTACCTGCTATAAGTGTGGTAAGAAAGGTCATTTCATGAAGGAATGGAGATCTAGTCAGATGAACAACCAAACTGGTCCCTCTGTCCCAAACTTTGTTAAATCTGATGATTATAAGGCCAAATATAAGCAGCTTAAGGCCCAAATTGCCCTCATGTCTCTTGAACAAGAAAAAGAGAAAGAAAAGAACAAGTGCATGATGGCTCAAACTGAAGGGAAATGGGAACTCTATAATGAATCATCTGATGATGATGAAGAGGTTAAAGATGTGTGTTTTATGGCATTAGAAAATCAACAACCAGTGGTGAAAGATGATGTTATTTCTGGAAGATGGGTGGACATCATTTAAAGAAGGTAAGAGATTATGATGATGAGTTGGATACAGAACTGAAACTGGACATTGTTGAATCATTAAATGATGATTTATTATTTGTTGAAACAATAAGAACTGATTGTGAAAGATATCTTGAAACTGTTTTAACTGAGCTAAATAACATGAAAAAACAATTTAATGATTTACAAAGTGTCAAGTTGGCTCTCAAGGAATCAGATTTGAAAATTGAGGCATTGGAAAGAGATAACCAAAAATTAAAATATGATCTTGAAAAAGAACACATGGTTATCAAATCTTGGGTACAAGCATCTGGTAAAAATTATGATGTATTTTCTAAAACCATTAATGCTCAAGAAACTGCCTGAAAATCTGGTGATCTTCAGATGGCAGCTGTTTTACCCTTGATTCACCAGATGCCTGAATCAGTTGGAGTTTAGACTCCATATGACTCTTCTAACATTGACAAATCTGAATCCGTTGAGACCACCCCTGTTGAGGTCAAAACTGGAGCCGAAAAGGCTAAAGCTCCAGTTAAAAAGGAAGGTGATGATGTTCCTTTGCCTCAAAAGTCCAAAGAGCCCAAGACTCCCAAGACTAAAAACTCCGCTGAACCCAAGTCCAAGGTTCAGCAGCCTGATGAAAATAACTTTTTGTTAAAACTGGAGAGTCTACTCCAAAATTTATCAAGGCATGTACAAAGTTGTACTGCCAGAATAAAAAATTTAGAAGGAGCTTCGTCTTCTTCAATTGCAAAACAAGTTGTTAAATTCCCTCCTTCAAAACAAAAACAAAAACAATCTGCTCAGAAAGGAGCAAAATCTGAAAAGAAAAAGGAGGGTGTTGTTCCCATCAAACCAATTGTTTTTACTCCTAAAGCTAGAAATAATCCTCCAGTTTTAGCCTCCAGTTCCAACCCGAGTCAATCTGTTGAGACTTCCCAAGAGAAGTCTGGTAGACCCATCAAGAAAAGATGGGTTCACAAAAATAACTAATTATTTACTTGGCGTTCAGGGCGATCGAAAAAAGAATATCTGGTATCTGGACAGCGCTGCTGGCTGGACTATAACCGGATGTAAGCCCCTGCTGGAAGAGTTCACTGTACAAGATGGACCGGCAGTGACATTTGGTAATGATGGAAGTGGGAAAACTGAAGGATATGGTGTTATTGAAAATAGACAAGTCCAGTTCACAAAGGTTGCATTTGTAAATGGTTTGAAATACAACCTGATAAGTGTCAGTCAACTTTGTGATGATAGATATAAGGTAATGTTTGATATTGCTCAAGGTACCATATTTAACAAGGATTGGAAGGTGGTGATGATTGCACCAAGAAAAGGAAATGTGTACATTATGGACATGGAACGAGCTCCAAAAGAGCATTGTTTTTATGCCAAAGCTGATGAGGACACCAACTGGTTATGGCATAAAAGGTTATCCTACCTTAATTTCAAAAATATTAATAAGTTGTCAAGAAAACAACTGGTGGATGGGATACCTTTAATTTCCTTTAAAAAGGAAAAGCCATGTCCAGGGTGTGAGATGGGCAGGAAGAAAAGAGCTAGTTTCAAGACCAGGCAAAACTTCAGCATTACTGAACCTCTTCACATGCTTCATTTGGATCTCTTTGGTCCAGTGAATGTTCAAACTAAAGCTGGTAAGCAATACACTTTAGTTGTGGTTGATGAATACACCAGATACTATTGGGTGGTATTCATCAGATCGAAAAGTGATGCACCTGGTGAAATCATCTCTCTCATCAAAAAAATTGAACTCAAGTATACCAAGAAAGTGTATCAGTTGCGAAGTGATAATGGTACAGAATTTATAAATAAAGAATTGGAATCATTTTGCAATGACACTGGCATTTCTCAAAATTTCTCTTCAGCTCGTTCACCAGAGCAAAATGGTGTGGTTGAAAGAAAGAATCGCACATTGATTGAAGCTGCAAGAAGTATGTTATCTGAATCAGGTCTTCTCACCAGTTTTTGGGCTGAAGTTGTGGCAACTGCCTGCCATACCTAGAATCGGTCAGTGTATGTCAGGAAACATAGGAAAACAGCCTATGAAGTCCTCAGGAATCGTAAACCAAATATCGGTTATTTCCATGTGTTTGGTTGTCCAGTTTATATTCTTAACGATTCCAGTCAGTTGGGAAAGTTTGATATAAAAGCTGACAATGGTGTATTTGTGGGTTAATTAGATATAAGAAAGGCCTATAGAGTTTATAATTATAGACTCCAAAAGGTACATGAGACAATTCATGTCATATTCGATGAATCAAATGAAGCAATCAATAAACGACCAAGCCTTGATTTATCTTCAGTTGTCCCAGTTGATTTTGGTGTATCTGATCAAGTTCATCAATCAGTTTCTACACCAAAAGATGTTTCCAGTCACTAAGACTTGGAACCAGTTGAACAGATGAAAAGCTCCAGTAACACTTCATTCTATCCCTCCATCAGTTTTCATTTACCACATAAACTGGTGATTGGATCAGAAGTACGTGCCACAACAACATCAGAACCAGTTCAATGCTCTCCAGTTCTTCAAGATATACCTTTGTTTGAAGATAATCATGTTAACACTCCAGTTGACACTGATGATGAAGTTGAAGTAGTTTGGGCTGATCCCTCTCCAGTTGCTACAACTGTTGAAGATTGTCAGGTGACTTGCACTGATGTTGTGCTATATCAACCTAGTCAATACACTAAATGGACTGCAGCTCATCCAATTGAGCAAATTATTGGAAATCCAGATAGTGGGGTTCAGATTCGAAGAGCCACAAGTGAACAATTTTTGAACGTCACCTTTTTATGACTGATTGAACCGAAGAAGATTGACGAGGCTTTGGCAGATCCAAGCTGGGTTGAGGCTATGCCAGAAGAGCTCAACCAGTTCGAAAGGAACAAGGTTTGGGAACTTGTTCCTTGTCCTCCAGGGTTAAAGAAAGAACCCATTGGTACGAGGTGGGTCTACCGAAACAAGATAGATGAAGATGGCAACGTTGTTAGAAACAAAGCTAGATTGGTTGCCAAGGGTTATTGTCAAGCAGAGGGTGTTAATTTTGATAAAACTTTTGCTCTAGTTGCAAGACTTGAAGCCATTAGAATATTCTTGGCTTATGCAGCTCATTTGCAATTTAAAGTCTTCCAGATGGATGTCAAAAGTGCGTTCCTGAATGGAACATTGGAAGAAGAAGTGTATGTTAAGCAAACACCAGGTTTTCTTATTGAGAAGCATCCTCACTGGGTATACAGACTAAACAAAGCTTTGTATGGTCTTCGTCAAGCCCCAAGAGCCTGGTATGACACTTTAACTAAACATCTTCTTAAAAACGGTTTTGAAAGAGGTGCAATAGATAATACCTTGTTTATCTTGAAAGAAAAAGGTAATATCTTGCTGGTGCAGATTTATGTTGATGATATTATATTTGGGTCAACTGATGATGCAATGTGTGAAAAGTTTTCTAAAATCATGTCAACTGAGTATGAAATGAGTTTAATGGGTGAATTAACATTTTTCTTAGGTTTACAAATTAAACAAACCATGGATGGCATTTTTATCAACCAAGAAAAATATGTCAGAGATTTGTTAAGAAAATACAAATTTGATTCAGTCCCATCAAAAAACACACCCACTGCAGCTCCTTTAAATTTGGATTTTGGCTCAATTGGAAAACCGGTGGACCAAAAGGAATATCGTGGAATGGTTGGTTCACTGATGTATTTAACTGCAAGTCGACGAGATATAATGTTTGCAACATGCTTATGTGCCAGATTTTAGGCTAACCCAAAAGAATCACACTTGCATGCTGTTAAGTGCATTTTCAGATACCTGAATGTAACAACCCTCAATTTCCGACTAGGATAATTTACATGGACCTATCTAGGCCTTTAACCCTAGAGGTTTATTAAGAGAATTGACCTTCTAGGCATTAGGGCATAGTGATATTTTCCCTATAGTTCATTAGAAGCCAAAAGGAAGCCAGTTGCCTTAGAAATGCCTTAAACAATAACTATAATCATTCAAGACAATCTCAAGCTATATTTTAGTTCTAATTGAACTTGATGAAATGTCAATGAACCAAAAAGTTTTATTCAAGAAGTTAAGAGTACATAAATAATTATATAAGCTTTATAAGTTGTGATAGCAACAAGAAATCCTTATAAAATATTATCCAACAATTCAATCACTAAGCTAATTAAAGTACATCTGAACATAAAAATGTAATTACCAACTTAAAATTTTATTCATAAACTAGTGTGTATATAAAGTGAGCTTAAATAACAATAAGTATATATGTCTATTGTAAATGCAAGTTTATAAATAATGAGGCAAGTAATAAAATTAAAACACAAAAAAAAACTATATATACATACATATACACATACACGTCCTATATATATATATATACACACACACAAATCAACATGTAATTTACTTCATCATTTAACTTAGTTAAATCCTACACATATATGTAAACATCTAAGCAAAGAAAGTATCCAATAAAGTAACCATGGTTAGAAAATTTACTAATACTTATAATTATACTCATACTCACATGTATATACTTTACAAAGGCTACACACCAATACTTTATAAAATAAAAACTACAAATTTGAAATGGCTCTTATAAATAAAACACACCCACACACTTCACACAATTTGACCAATCTCTCATCAACTAGCAACATGCTCCATGTCAATTCCAAAGCATATTAACTCCAACTCCACACTCTAACTCCACTACTTATTCATTTCACATGTTTATGCTTCCAACACACTCCTCTTTACTCTCAAACACTCTTTCTCCCCTCTCTCCTTTCTAATTTTCGGACTCCCGCAATAAGGGCAGAAAAACTGCCCTAAAACACTACTTTCAAGCATCAAATCTACATCTTTGACTCACCATCTAGTAAGGGAACAATGAAAGGTCAAGCTCAAGGGTCTTGGAGGTCTCCAAGTGCACAAAAACAACCCTCAAGTGGGGCTGATCGGCAGCAGCAGCAGGAGGAAGGAAAACAGCCACATGCTTCTATTTTCTTTTGATTCTTGATCATCAAAGGGTATCCAACTTGTTCCTTTGATTGTTCTTCATATTTTCCTTCACTTTGTAGCTTATTTCCTCTTCCTTTCAAGCTTGTTACAGCCATGAAACACTCCAAGGGCAGCCATGAAATGGAGACCCAACAACACTCTTGATCTTCTTGTTTTGATCTTCAAAGGTTGTTAGCTTGAACCCTCTTCACTAATCTTTGATTTATTGAGCTAAGCAAGTCTAGATCTACACATGCATGCATATTTGAATGATGAGTTAACAAGAAATAATCATTAAAAAGTCATAAACATAAAAGATGATAAGTAATCTTGTCCAAAAATGTTAGACCTTAACATGCATGCTTAGTTTCTATTGATTTTGATTTGGGATTTGAGATGGATCTTTGAATGATGAGTGATGATTTTGAAATTGTTAATAATCTGGAAAATTGATGCTAATAGATACAAAATAAAGTGAAAATCTTGTTAGTGGTAATTTAGAGGCTAACACAAGCAATCAACATCATTGGTGGGATGTATTAACCAATAAACTTTCTGACAGAATTAATCTTCTGTCTTGTAACGAATAAACTGAATATGTGAGGGCATTTTCAAGCAAAACTATCAAAATAAAAGTTTTAGACAAATGAGTTAAGATTAACCTCCAACCGGAATTACTCAAAAATACTGAACAGAAAGAAAGATATGAATTTTCTACTGAAACTGATCAAAGCTGTTACTTTGTCTGAATATTTTATAAACTTTGACAATTTTTATCTCTTAAACCAAAAGGCTCCAGGAGGTCATGCTTGGTGGAAAGTAATCTCAATGTGTCGTTAATTTAAAATAATTTCATGGGATTTTTCTAACAATCAGAACATCAAGAACTTTTATAAAACTTTTGATGTCGCAAGCAGTTCCCATTCGGGATAATTTGTGTTTGGATAATTTTGAAGGACACCAAACATTATCTAAAAATTCACAAAATACTAGATACATATAAGTCACTGTGTAAAAATCATGAAGGGTCAAAATAGCCCCTTACATATTTAGTAATATTAATAATAATCATTATTGAAAAGAAAAAAGAAATTCTCTTTTATATAATGTTATGCATAAAATGTGTTTTTTAAACTTAATATAATAGTTATTTTTATTTCATAAATTATTTGTGTTTGTTGATTTATTAACTTTATAATTATTGTGTTAGTTGAATTATTAGTTTTATATCAAGTTATAATGTATCGATAACAAACATTACATATAACTTTTTAGAAAAATAATTGATAGACCTCAGACATGGACCTAAAAATATGCCTAATAACATAAATTTTTGACGCATGTATCATGCGTATTATCTCTACTAATCTTTATCATTCATCATGGAATGTGTTATCATCTTATTATTAGGCTATTTTTAGCATACCAATTACGCTATTAATTATTATCCAGTTTTTAAATATTTCTTGATGATTTTAAAATTTTAATTACGATAATCGTGTTGAACCCGGAATGATTAGTTATTATATTATATTTTTCAAATTTAGTAAAATGACTTTTAATTGAGGGATGCGTCACATATATAATATGCCTTAAATTTTGAAAAGACTATATTGAAGGCGCTAACCGTAAGAGAGAGAACGATCGTTATCTTGAAGGATTGAACACGAATTTTATCCACCTACGAAGGAAGGTCAATGATATCATTGAACCACAAGGACGGAAGGTGATTTTTTTGAATAAAGGATGATCATGTTGGGTTACATTTTGGGCTTTCTATTTGAGCCGAACCAAAGGCCCAAAGACAGCCAAAATCTTTGTTGTTGGTTAGAATATTTTTTGTTGGCTTTTTGGGATATGTTTTACTAGGTGTGATAGCAAATCAACATCAAAAATCATTTACCATACTTCACTGGTATGTTTATTTTCGAGTTTTTTCTTATGATTAGTTTATGTTAATAATTGCACATGTTTGTTTGTTTGTTTGATTTGTATTTTTATTTAATATTTTAATCTTGAACAGACGATGGCTTCTTCTCCTTTTTCTTCATCCCTTAGCAGTACTTCTTTATGTTGTTACATTTTCACCTTTCTTGAGTTTTTTTTCTTTAATAAAATTTTTACTTTAAAAAAGGAAGTAAAAGAAAAGGAAAGCAATTGAAAGGAAGTTGTAATAGATTTTAGTGTAAGATTATTCATAGTTTTTTTTTTTTTATTCTTGAAAAGCTCTTCACAAAAAGAACTTAAACTTTGATAAAATTAAAAAACTTAGTTGCTTAAATGTAAAATTTATTGAAATTTGCTTTGTAATTTTGTTTCTCGATCCTTTTTAGTATTTATTTCTTGAATCTTTACATGTATAATGTGAATGTTAATAGGGAGGACTACATTGATACATTTGGACAAATTACCGACATAATTCCTATGACGCCAACAAAATTTACGCGCGTGCTTGCATCGTTAGCATGTGCCATATGTCTTCCCAGAAACTGGTTTCATTCTATTTAGAATGTGTGAGACCAATCTGCTAGTCAATATTATTTGTCGTACCTATATATGTAAGCTGAGTTTCTTCTTAAATCAGATTTGAGTATGTGTATATTTTGTGTTAAATTTGTTATTAGACCAAGTTTTGTCGGTTTGGTTTCAGTTCTCGTGTCTATTCTGGCAGGTTTTTCTATATAAGTTTGAGTTCCGATATTGTCAACATTTTTGTAGTTCTTAATTTGAGTTTATTTATATGACTTCGCTTTTCGTAACAGATGGAGATCATAAAGCAAACCATGTTATTGATGATTTAAAAGTCTAGCTCAAAGAATATGAAACTTCTGATCACGCAGATCTTGTGAAAGGCCAGTATAAGTATATACTTGAGTTAGAAAAGTTGTAAGTTAACGAAGTAATACACACCTTTTTGTTTATATCGCTAATTAATCTATAGGATATATTGAGTAGGTATAGTAGCTTGCTTGGCTCATTCATTATTTAAAAAAATAATTAAATAAATATGTGTAATGTATATAAATTTCATGATTAAAATGTAAATATACTAGTAAGCCGGGGCTGGCTTAAAAATAATATATCAAGTATATGTTAGTCTAAAAACCTATGTTTTGTTAGCGACGTTGGGCGATGCTCTATGAAATCCCTAGACACAAAACCACTCATGAAGCACTATTTGCTGACATAACCAGTACATTTTGGTCTAATCATTACTGGGTGTTGTTGAGTTTAATGTTTTTTTTACACACCAACCTAAAAACTAATGTTCTATGATTCATCAACTCATTATAAAAAAAACATGATTTTACAACTAGGAGGTGCCAAAGGTTGTGTTCAAGATTTCCAAACCTTTTCAATACATGAACAACATTGATAATAGACCAAAAGTCATGGATAACACACTGACGGCTTAAGGTAGAGGGCACCTTTGTGCACATTATGAAGGCAGTAGCAAGTCATTCTACACCTGCAAAAAGTTTAATAGAAGACAAATCACTTTAGTTACTCTTCGAGATGGTTGCTGATGGATCTTCATTATTATTCCCAAGATACAAGTTGGACTTAGCCTCAAAAAATATGGCTATGGCTATACGAAGCAAAATTTCACTTTCAAACGCTCCCATTCGACTAAATGGGCAGGAAAGTGAATCTCATCGCTATTGTGGTATTACTCAACAAATATGGCTATGGCCTCCTTGTGCCAACAAGTATTTTAGCTTGCAGCCACCCCCATTTGATTAAATGGGCAAGAGCATGAATCTCATCTCTTATCAACTATTATTCAACAAATATGGGTATGGCCATATTGCACCAAGAACGACCCAATTTATTATAAGAATGAGAACTTAAAGCATTCACATAGTATGATGTTTGTAGTACCTTTTCATCTAATCTGTGCTTCCAACAACTCGAACATCAACGAACAAACTGTTGCCTATAATTTTAAGTATTGCAATGTCTCAATGAATTACACACGAACAAAAGCTTTGGTCTTCGCCATCTATTTCCTTTTGTAGACGCACTTCCAACAGTTTTGGAGGTCTTGAATATTAATGTAAAAAGAGTTGTCAACATTCCATTGGTTAATGGTTAAAATACTTATAATTTACTTAAAATACGTTTAACATTTAATACTTATAATTTACCCTTTTGTTCATGGGCCAATTTGGATGAATGAAAAATCATGTAAAGTAGTTATACAATCTATCTATTCTTTTAATGAATATGGAATAGTCACATGATTGGTTGACTTTTTGTGAAAGTCAAATATGTGACTATTTTGTTGGGCGATTTTCTTCTATCATATACACTCATTTTTTGAGATACAAAATTGGAATTACTATACTTAGTCAAACATACATAACGTTGACTTGAAGTTCATCAAGGAATGACATTAGAGTATGAGGAGTAGCCCGTTCCCCCATGTTTTTTCGTGCGTAACGCCCCAGAACGCCAAATCTCGGTCCCGGGGGGCGTTCCGCTCACTTAAAAATCGTGCCCCGTCCAAAATCGAACACGTCCGATGGCTTGTTTGTTTGTGAGATTTTAACCGTTTGGAACTTTGGATGGTGAATTAGTGATGAGTTATATATATTATATAAATCTATACTCCCTATATAAACAAACTTCTCTCTTCCCCATTCAACTCTCTACCTTTGAATTGTCCAATTTACCCCTCTAGTTTATATTACCTTCACATACCTTATCCATGAAATTCCAAATAACTCTTAAAAAAAAAACTCCACAATTACCTAGAAACCATGTTAGGTCCAGTTTAAGCTATAAACTGGAGCTCTCCAGCGGCATCTGGAGAGCATGAAGAATTGTCCGAAATATTAGAAGTCCAGTTGCATTGTACAGTTTAAGCAACTGATGACTTCCTCCAGTTGAGATCTGAAGACTTAAATCTGAAGACCTTCCAGTTGAAGTCGAAGACAACAAGTGGAAGAAAGGAAATGTCAATGGTAGCGAAGCCCAGTTGACATTTCACCAGATCAATCAACTGGAGATCCTTCAGTGTAAATGCCTTTACTACGAGGAGGACCTTTTGCACTACATCCTTTTAACCGGACAATAATCTTGTCTGTGGATAAAAATGCAAAGATGTAGAGTGGTTGAATAAAGTAACCTTTTGTCTTACTTTATTTAGCACACACAAAGGATTATTTAACAATACTTTTGTGTGCTGTCAACCATACTTACACGTCGAAGTTGAGATCCCAATGTTCATACTTTGACTATAAATAGAGGTCCTTGCACAAGCATTTTCACAACTTTGCAAATACATACTTTCTGCAATATTGGTGAACTTGTGCAATATTCTCTCAATCGCAAAAAGGAACATTTCACAACTCTAAGTGTTTCGATTGTTTAGGAGAATTTCCAAGTTTAGATCAATTGTATTTCATAGGTTGTTAGGATATTTACATTCTTGTATTATCTTGGTTCCGCAACAACCTTGTATTTTATTTAAACAATTAATAAATAAAATACACTTGAAAAATACATATTGTCTCACCACTTTATATACTTGTCATTTATATTATTGCATAGTATTTACTTATTCACACTGTCACCTTAATAAGTTTACCTCTAGATAACCTGGTACACAATCAATCTAAACTGGTCAAGTCCAGATTAATTGATTGTGTTGCAAAGTTCACTCACCATTAACATAGAGGTGTCTTCAGCACCCATCTAGCAATAGTTTGGGACTTACAAATGGTATCAGAGCAAGCAGGTTGAATTGTTTCAATTCTATAACCTAGGTCTGCTTCGATGGCTGCTGAAGGTGAGAATGGTTCTGGTCCAAATGAATCTAATCCTAATGTTACAACTCCTTTAAATACTAACCCTCCTCCTCCTTCTCCTACTCCTGGAGCTAACCATGTCCATGTACATTACTCCAACACTCCTGTTCCCAAATTCGATTGACATGGTGAGACCTTTGGTACATGGAAAGCTAGAATGCTCTTGCATTTTGGTGGGATAGAGAGGTATATGTTGAAAATCCTTAAGGATGGACCATATATACCCATGTCCAGTGGTGTTAGCCCTCTTCTTGACCCTACTGGGAGAAGAGGTACCAGGGAAAAGTCTGAGGAACATTGGTCAGACGAGGATCGCAGACTAGTTGATCTTGATACCAGACTGAAAAACATGATCCTTGCTGCTGTTCCTGAGGAACTAATTCCAACACTTGTGCTGTTTCCCAGTGCTAAATCTATGTGGGATGAATTAGTTCTCCAGTTTAAAGGAGGAAATGACACCATTGTCACCAGAAAGGTTGCTCTTAACAAGAAGTATGAATCCTTCTTTGCTCTTCCCAATGAAAGCTTAACTGGTACTTACACCAGATTTACTGGCCTAATTAATCAACTTAGAGGCTTGGGAGTGGAGAAGGATAAGGATATTCTTCTTGAGAAATTCTGTGATGTTTTGCCATCCAAATGGTCACACATGGTTCTTGTCTTAAGGTAAGGTAAGACCTTGCATAGCCATACTCTTGCTTCCCCTTATGGAGCCTTCAGATTCAATGAAGATAATGATGCTGCAAGAATATTGGCTGAGCAAGATGCTTTAAACCATGCTCAGAGTTCCAAGGTAGCCAACCTTACTGGGCAACCTTGTGCTGCTTTAATGTCTTCTGAGAATGTCCAGTTACATTCTATGAAGGAGATGTTAAACAACTTACTGAACTCTGGCCTAACCACAAATCTAAGTAATGGTTGTGAGGAAACTGACGATGATGATCTGGTAGCCATGATTGCTAAAACTTTTAATAGGTTCAAGCATAAATCTAATTGATTTAATGGGTCCAATAATGCTTCCAGTTCAAATTCTCTGGATAAGGCCAATCTTATCTGCTACAAATGTGGTAAGAAAGGTCATTTCATGAAGGAATGGAGATCTAGTCAGATGAACAACCAAACTGGTCCTGTTGTCCCAAATTTTGTTAAAACTGATGATTATAAGGCCAAATACAAGAAACTTAAGGCCCAGATTTCTCTCATGTCTCTTGAACAAGAAAATGAGAAAAAAAAAAGAACAAGTGCATGATGGCTCAAATTAAAGGGAAATGGGAACTCTCTGATGATTCATCTGATGATGAGGAAGAGATTAGAGATGTGTGTTTCATGGCATTAGAAAATCAACAGCCAGTGGTGAAAGATGATGTTGTTTCTGGAAGATGGGTGGACATCATTTTAAAGAAGGTAAGAGATTATGATGTTGAATTAGATACCGAACTAAAACTGGATATTGCTGAATCATTAAATGATGACCTAATATTTGTTGAAACTATGAGAACTGACTGTGAAAGATACTTGGAAACTGTTTTAGTTGAATTTAACAACATGAAAGGTCAAATTATCGATTTGCAAAGTGTCCAGTTGGCTCTCAAAGAGTCAGATTTGAAAAATGAGGCATTGGAAAGAGATAACCAAAAACTAAAATTTGATCTAGAAAAGGAACACATGGTTATCAATTCTTGGGTACAAGCATTTGGTAAAAATTATGACGCTTTTTCAAAAACCATTGATGCTCAAAAAACTGCCTGGAAATCTGGTGATCTCCAGATGGCAGCTGTTTTACCCACAATTCACCAGATGCCAGAATCGGTAAGAATTGAGACTCCCTATGACTCCTCTGACCATGTCAAGTTAGATTCTGTTGAGACCACCCCCGTTGAGATTCAAACTTGAGCCAAAAAGGCTAAAGCTCCAGTTAAGAAGGAATCTGGTGACATTCCTCTACCTCACAAGTCTAAAGAGTCCAAAACTCAAAAGATTAAAACCCCCACTGAGCCCAAGTCCATGGGCCAGCAGCCTGATGAGAAAAACATTTTGTTAAAACTGAAGAATCAACTCCAAAGTTTGTCAAGGCAGGTACAAAGTTGAACTGCCAGAATTAAAAATTTGGAAGGAGCTTTATCTTCTTCAGTTGAAAAACAAAATGTCAAAAACCCTCCTCAAAAACAAAAGACAAAACAATCTGCTCAAAAAGGAGCAAAATCTGAAAAGAAAAAAGAGGTTAAAATTCTACTCAAACCAATTGTTTTTACTCTTGAAGCTGGAGAAAACCCTCCAGTTTCTTCATCCAGTTCTACACCAAGTCAAACTCCTGAGACTTCTCAGAAGGAGTCCAGTGGACCCATCAAGAAAAGATGGGTTCACAAAAATAACTAATCGTTTACTTGGGTGTGAAGTGCGATCGAAAGAAGAATATCTGGTATCTGGACAGCGCTGCTGGCCAGGCTATGACCGGATGTAAGCCTCTGCTGGAAGAATTCACTATCTGTGATGGACCAGCAGTGACATTTGGTAATGATGGAAATGGGAAAACTGAAGGATATGGTGTTGTTGACAATGGGCAGATCCAGTTCACAAGAGTTGCATTTGTTAATGGTTTGAAATATAACCTGATAAGCGTCAGTCAACTTTGTGATGATGGATATAGGGTACTTGCTCAAGGCACTGTTTTTAACAAGGATTGGAAGGTGGTGGTGATTGCACCAAGAAAAGGGGATGTGTACATCATGGACATGGAGCCTGCTCCAAAAGAGCATTGTTTCTATGTCAAGGCTGATGAGGATACCAACTGGCTATGGCATAAACGGTTATCCCACCTTAATTTCAAAAATATCAACAAGTTATCAAGAAAGCAACTGGTGGATGGGATACCTTTGTTTTCCTTTAAAAAGGAGAAGCTATGTCCAGGGTGTGAGATGGGCAAGAAGAAAAGAGCCAGTTTCAAGACCAGGCAGAATTTCAGTATCACTGAACCTCTTCACATGCTTCATATGGATCTCTTTGGTCCAGTGAATGTTCAAACTAAAGCTGGCAAGAAATACACTTTAGTTGTGGTCGATGAATACACCAACTATTGTTGGGTGATATTTACCAGATCAAAGAGTGATGCACCTGGTGAAATTATCCCTCTCATCAAAAGAATTAAACTCAAGTATACCAAGAAAGTGTGTCAGTTTCGAAGTGATAATGGTACATAATTCATTAATAAAGAATTGGAGACATTTTGCACTGACACTAGGATTTCTCAAAACTTCTCGTCAGCTCGTTCTCCAGAGCAAAATGGTGTGGTTAAAAGAAAGAATCGCACATTGATTGAAGCTGCCAGAAGTATGTCATCTGAATCTGGTCTTCCCACCTATTTTTGGGCTGAAGCTGTGGCAACTGCTTGTCACACCCAAAACCGGTCAGTTTATGTCAAGAGACATAGGAAGACTGCCTATGAAGTCCTCAGGAATCGTAAACCAAATATTGGATACTTTCATGTATTTGGTTGTTCAGTTTATATCTTAAACGATTCTAGTCAGTTGGGAAAGTTTGATGCAAAAGCTGATGAAGGTGTCTTTGTGGGGTATTCAGATATTAGAAAAGCCTATAGAGTTTATAATTATAGACTCCAAAAGGTACATGAGACAATTCATGTCATATTCGATGAATGTAATGAAGCAATCAATAAACGACCAAGCCTTGATTTATCTTCAGTTGTCCCAGTTGATTTTGGTGTATCTGATCAAGTTCATCAATCAGTTACTGCACCAGAAAATGTTTCCAGTCATCAAGACTTGGAACCAGTTAAGGAAAAGAAGAGCTCCAGTGACACCTCATTTTATCCCTCTATCAGTTTTAATCTACCTGAAAAACTGGTAATTGGATCAGATGTACGTGCCACAACAACATCAGAACCAGTTCAAGCTTCTCCAGTTCTTCAAGATATACCTTTGTTTGAAGATAATCGCGTTAACTCTCCAGTTGACACTGATGATGAAGTTGAAGTAGTTTGGACTAATCCTCCTCCAGTTGCTACATCTGATGGAAATCGTCAGGTGTTGTAACAACCCTCAAATTTCGATTAGGATAATTTACTTGGACTTATCTGAGTCTTTATCCCTAGAGATTTATTAAGAGAATTGACATTTTAGACATTCAAGGCACAGTGATAGTTGCCCTCTCGTTCAATAAAACACCGTAGATGACTAGCTATCTTAGAAATGCCATAAACAATAACTATAATCATTCAATACAATCCCAAAGTATAAATTAGTTCTAATCAAACTTGGCGAAATGTCAATGAACCAAAATCTTATTTTGAGAAGTTGGGATTATACAAATAAGAATGCAAGGTTCATAAGCTGTGATAACAACCGAAAATACTTATAAATGTCCAACAATTTAAACACCAAGCTAATTAAAGTTCAAACAGACATACAAATATAATAACCCTCTCTAAATAATAAATTTAAACTATTATGCACATAAAAGTGAGCTTGAATAATAGTAAGTAAATATATATGTCTATTGTAAATACAAGTTTATAAATAATGAGTTAAGCTATAAAAATTAAAGGCACAACAAATATATACATACATACATACACGGCCATACACATACATGCACATAACTAGCTTTGAAAGCACCAATATCAACTAACAAGTCAAGGATTACATGCATGTACCTACACTAAATAAACCTACATTACATACAAATATACATACACTTATATTATACCCCAAAAATTCAAAATCCCCTCCCATTTTACCCTAACCAAACCGGCCCCCATTCCCCAACACCCCTCACCCAATCAAAATTCACCTAGCTTTTTATTCCCCAAAGAAAAAGCAAGACCAAACATGCACTCAATCCTTACACACCCATAACTCCTTACACTTCCAACACACACCCATTTCTCTCTCATTCTCTCTCAAAAATTCTGCATCCCTCTCCTTCTTCCTCTTCATTTTCGGCCCAAAGAAAGCAAGAAAACAAAAACATAAATCATATCTAAACAATAATAATAATAAGGATTTAAAAGGGGTTAAGCAAGGATTAATTCAAGATAGATTTAAGGGTTATTTTAATCTTGGATTAAGGTTCATTTGGGGCTTAGAGGACCACAAATTTTCTGCCCAAAACCACTCTCAAATCCGAGTTCATCAAGGGTATAAATCTTCATCTCTTAGTTTAATCTATCTTGTTCTTGTATATATTCAAGGATTCTTATCAAAAGTTCATATTTTCTTCATGTTTTCTTTCAAATAAACACTTGATGAGGGCAAAGTTGATAGGGTCTTTCTTCCCATGCTCATGCATGTTGAATCTATGAAGAAAAATCCAAGGATTCAACTAGTTTAAGACCCAAAGGTGTTGTCATAGATTAAATAGATTTTAAAGTGATTTCTCCTTTTAAATATGGCCACACTTTTATATATTTTGATGAATATATTTCTGGAGTTTTTCATAAAAATATGTCTTTAAGTTGTTGAATTGAAGATGGATAAAGATTTGTTGTTAAAATGAGGAGATGATTACATGCATGCTTAGATTTGCACTAGTTTAAATTGGTTTTGATATGGGACTTGAGATGGATCTTTTAAGGATGATTGATGAACTTGAAATTGATTGAAATCTATATATTTGATGTTAAGAGATACAAAATAAAGTAATAATCTTGTTAGTGGGAATCTAGAGGTTAAAGCAAGCAACCAAAACCATTGGTGGGATGCATTAACCAATAAACATTCTGACAGAATTGGTCTCCTGTCTTGTAACGATTAACCTGAAAATGTGAGGGCATTTTCAAGAAAAACTATCAAAATAAAATTTGTAGAAAAATGAGTTAAGATTAACCTCCAACTGGAATTACTCAAAAATACTAAACCAAACGAAAGATATGATTTTTCTACTATAACTGGTCAAAACTGTAATTTTGTATGAATATTTTATAAACTTTAACAATTTTTATCTCCTAATCCATAAAGTTCCAGGAGGTCATACTTGGTGGAAAGTAATCTCAATGTGTTGTGAACTTAAAATAAAATCATGGGATTTTTCTAATAATCAGAACATCAAGAACTTTTATAAAACTTCTGATGTTGCAAGCAGTGCCCATTCGGGACAGTTTGTGTTTGGATAATTTTTACGGACACCAAACATCATCTAAAAATTCACCAAAAATTCACAAAAATACTAGATACATATAAGTCACTGTGTAAAAATCATGAAGGTCCAAATAATTCGTCTTGACCCCAAAATAGTAGCTAACATTTCTTAAAAATAAAGTATAAAACAGAAAATTTGTAAGTAATCTTATAAATGGCATAATGGGCTATGTAATGAACTAAGAACCATAATGGGCTAACCCGGCCCAAATAATGAACCCATAAGGAACACAAATCAGTAGGCCCACTTGGTCCAATAAGCCTTATAGCCCAATAACCACTATGACCCATTATGCACCTAACCCAAATAAGGTAAAGCCCAATAACTAATGTAAGCCCAAAACATTTAAAAGCCCATGACACCTAAGGCCCAATTGATAATGGCCCATAACACTTAAACGAATTTCATGAGATAAGTGTAATTAAAATAAAACAAAGATAATTAAGTGAGATTGACATAAGTAATTATGTTAACCAAGCTATATATTGATATCACAAATGTTAATTCACGCTAAAATCGGTTACACAACAAATGATGAATAAGAATAACATAACTTAATATGGCATTCCTATATGATAACCTAATATATCAAGTGAAACCACAAATGAAGCCAAGTTGCCGAAAATCTAACAACTTATAACTACGCATGTAATGAAAGTAACCTTTTACACCATCAATCTCTACAACCAAAACGATGCGAGTGTTACCAATATACTTGGACCCCACAATTGATAGCAACATAATGAAAATGACATTTCTAAGTGATGGCTTAAGATAGGAACTTACGTATATTAGTCCTATCGTAGGGATAGTCTTGGTTTGAAATATGATGGAGGAACATAATGGATATATGGTCAAGGAAACTATAGATGGGAAGTACCCATTTTGGAGAGATAAGTATAATATGCGGCATATCAAGGTGAGTCATAGCCCCCTTTCAAACTATTTTATGTGTTTTAACTATCGGGGTGAAAAGCATGATATATAAGCTAAATTGCTTTTATTATTACATATATATGAAATGATTCTTGATATTATGATTATGAAATGAAATTGTTTCGTATGTTCATTATGATAAATGATTTATATGATGAGCTTGAGTTCTGTCAAACCGCTTTCTTCGGTTCACTACTATTAACTCCGATTATGGAGGCCTGTAGTTAGTTAGTTGCGCAACTAGGTTTCGTCCACCCACCCATTAGTGTAACGGTGGAAGGTTGGTTGCCTTTGTGACAACCTCCGCTTCCAGTACGACCACGGGTGTTCTAGCTACCTTACTTAGGTCGTCTCCATGGCACGACCCATTATTATTATTATTATTACGGCACTTGATTGACAGCTTGTGCAAGATTTGTATTATTCATTATTGGACTTTGAAAAAATGGTAGTAGTAGTGGCTCGTGGCTAAATGAAATTGATATTGAATTATGCCTTGTGACTAAATGAAATTGATATTAATATTGTTGATAATTGGAAATTGTTTGAACATACGGATCGGGTATCGTCCCTCATATGATATATTGAAAGACGTTGAAGTTGGTGATATTGAAATGATTTTGGTAACCGAATGAATTTTGGTATGATATATGATTAATCGATTTATATACTTTTTCTATCATGATGATTTGACGAATGAGAACCTGAAATTTTACTATGGATTTTTCCAAGTCTTGATATGACATTATGGTATTTGGAAGCTTGATAACATGATATGAAAATTTTTCTCGGTCATATGGTTTGGATATTTCAAAATGTAATAGTAAACGGTTTTCTAAGTATTAATACGGTGATGTACCAAGATTTATATAAAAACCTATGCACTCACCAACTACGTTTTCGTAGTTGACACTTTTTCTTCATGTTTTTCAGGAAATAAGCTTAAGCATTGAGGATTTATATGCTTCATGATTATTTGCATTGCACTTTGGAGTCAAAGATCAAACCTTGTGATAGGCAATGGAATCCGCCTTGATCATTGTAGTATACTACTTCATGTGCTTGTTATTTGTTTCGTGAATTTAATATTCAAGTACGGTGGACGCATTTGTACATGGAAATTGGTTTACATGCTTGTACATTTGTAAATTCTTTTATCAAATAAAACTATGGTGAATGTTATTTATAATCCTTTGTTTTGAATACTCGACTTTCTGTACATCTCATTGTTCCGCCTTAGTTGGGGTGTTACAGGTGTCTTGCACTGATGTTGTAGTATATCAACCTAGTCAATACACTAAATGGACTGTTGCTCATCCCATCGAGCAGATTATTGGCAATCCAGATAGTGGGGTTCAGACTAGAAGAGCCACAAGTGATCAATGCTTGAACGTCACCTTCTTATCACTGATTGAACCGAAGAAGATTGACGAGGCTTTGGCAGATCCAAGCTGGGTTGAGGCTATGCAAAAAGAACTCAACCAGTTCGAAAGGAACAATGTTTGGGAACTTGTTCCTTGTCCTCCAGGGTTAAAGAAAGATTCCATTGGAACGAGGTGGGTCTACCGGAACAAGATGGATGAAGATGGCAATGTTGTCAGGAACAAAGCAAGAGTAGTTGCCAAGGGTTATTGTCAAGCAGAAGGTCTTCCAAGCAGACTCCAGGTTTCGTTAATGAAAAGCATCCTCACTGGGTATATAGACTAAACAAAGCTTTGTATGGTCTTCGTCAAGCCCCAAGAGCCTGGTATGACACTCTAACTAAACATCTTCTCAATAATGGTTTTCAAAGAGGTGCAATAGATAATACCTTGTTTATCTTGAAAGAAAAAGGTAATATCTTACTGGTACAAATTTATGTTGATGACATTATATTTGGGTCAACTGATGATGGAATGTGTAAAAGGTTTTCAAAAATCATGTCTGAAGAATATGAGATGAGTTTAATGGGTGAATTAACATTTTTCTTAGGTTTACAAATTAAACAAACCATGGATGGTATTTTTATTAACCAAGAAAAATATGTCAGAGATTTGTTAAGAAAATACAAATATGATTCTATCCCATCGAAAACCACACCTATTTCAGCCCCATTAAATTTGGACTCTGACCCAAATGACAAACCAGTGGACCAAAAGAAATATCGTGGAATGGTTGGTTCACTGATGTATTTAACTGCCAGTCGACCAGATATTATGTTTGCAACATGTCTATGTGCCAGATTTCAGGCTAATCAAAAAGAATCACATTTGCATGCTTAAACGCATTTTCAGGTACCTGAAAGGGTGCCCTAGCCTTGGTCTTTGGTATCCCAAAGGCTCAGGGTTAGATCTAATGGGTTATTCAGATTCAGGTCATGCAGGTTGTAAGATTGATAGAAAATCCACAACTGGTGGTTGTCACTTCCTGGGGGGAAAACTGGTGAGTTGGACCAGTAAGAAGCAGACTCCGGTCTCAATGTCTACTGCTGAGGCAGAATACATTTTTGCGGCCAGTTGTTGTGCCCAGATTCTCTGGATCAAAAACCAATTACTTGATTATGGTATGAAATACACAAGAACCCCAATTTTTTGTGACAATACCAGTGCAATTGCTATATCTCACAACGCAGTGATGCACTCAAAGACAAAGCATATTGACATCAGGTATCACTTCATTCGTGATCATGTTATGAAAGGAGACATTTAAATACATTTCATCCCCACTGATAAACAGTTAGCTGATGTCTTTACAAAACCTCTTGATGAGAAAACTTTTAAACATCTCATCAGTGAACTGGGTATGTTAAATCCTCATTAAACTGGAGAGGCCCTCCAGTTGAGGATGGTCCAGGTGATCCTTGATTGGTTGGAGATTGAACGCCTGACATGTCTTACGTGTCAAGACTTTTTGCTGAAAATTACTGCACTTTTTATGGGAATTGTTGAAGTTAATGGGTGAGTGGGAATACCAGCCGTCATAGCATTAAATGCTTGATGGGAGGTATTAAATGTTTTTGAATTCTCAAAATTACTGAAAATCAATTTTTACAAACTATTTCAAAATTTGGGGATTAAAATATCTTTTCGTATATATTTTGGTAATATTTTATTACCTATATATACCCCCACTAAATACCTTTCTCATTTACTTCACTCAAAATTCTTTTCATTTACTCTTCCAATCATTCACAATTCGAGATCCCTTTCTTCTTTAAATCCAAAACCCTAAATCCAATATCACAAATGGCTCCTAAATCATCATCTTCTTCATCTCGTTCCCGTGATGTGAATCTACTCACTGTTGAGTATACTCCATCAGAAAATGTTTCTCGTGCTGTTGGTGCTCCCATTAGTTCTAAATTGATAAAATTAAATCCAAATAATCCAATGGCATCTCTCCAAGGGTATCAGGCCGCTGACTCTCTTATTGGGAAAATCCAATCCTTCCTTCGGATTTCTCCCCTCAACGATGCCTTTTCTCTGAACCCAAGCAAGCTGTTTCACGACTACTTGTGCGAGTTCTGGTACACAGCTTCTATTTCTGATGACTGCTCATCCATCTCCTCCTCTTTCAAGGATGGGTCAGTCCCGTGTACCATCACCACTGAGACATTGAGGGAGGCCCTTAACCTCAGTTACTGGAGACAAGATGAAAGTCTAGTGGTGATTTCCTCTAATATCAATTTCCGTCAGGTCTTCCTTGACATGGGGAATAAAGAAGTTTTGGAGGGAGATGCACTGAAGACCAAGGGATCAATCACTATGAGAGGGCTTTCACCATCCTGGAAGTACTTCATGGTCCATTTGGTGGAAAGTTTAGGTGGGAGTTTTGGTGGTTTGGACCAGATAAACTCTTTCCAGGCAGAGATGGCATATTGCCTGTGGAATGGACTAAGGGTGGATTTCGCAAATATCCTATTTAGAAGCCTGGTGTTTAAGTTGAAAGGCAACAGGGGTCCTTGTATCCCATTCTCACGATTTCTACCCCTTTGTTTCATTCTTATTCTGGGCAGAGAAGAGTACAACAACACGCAATCCTTATACTCTGTGCCAGAACTATTAAGAAAACTGGACAACCTTGTGTCCACTTCTGATGAAGTCCAGATTTCCCCAAGAATGCTACTGGCATTCTCTAGAACTGATGCACCATCATCCGGTGAGTCAGAAAGACAACTGGGCGGGCCTCAAAATAATGAGGGACCCACTAGTTCGTCTGCAGGTGCTGTGATTGTTGCAGAAACTGGAGATCTCCCCTCAGGTATCCAGGCGGTTCCAAAAGCAAGAAGATCTACCAAAAATAGAAGAAGATCTAGATCAGGACTTGCTGTATCTGACCAGTCATAGCCTGTGATTATGGTCCCTGAAGCAGTAGCCCATGATACTGCAACTGAGGAAAGAGCAGTTGTAGTTGAGGCTCCAATTACCTCTTTTTCAAGGCGAAGATGCTTTGGCAACGGATTCTATAACTGATGAAACGATTGAGGAAACTCAAACTGGTCATCAGGAGTCTGAACAACCTGTTCAGCCACCCCCAACATTTATGGATCTTGGCATAAATGAGGGTGAGTTTCAGCTTGAGTCCTCGGATTCATCTGAGACTGAATCTGACCAGGAGATGGCTGATGCAACTGTACTTGATCAGCTCCCTTCTCTCCTTGGTCAACCCCAGGAACCCCAAGTTTCAGTTTCCCCACTAAACTTACAAAGCATAGAAATACCTCCAGTATTCGCCTCTCGCCAACTACTTTCTTATATGGATGTGCCTAGAAATAGACACATCCTAACACCACCGTCGCCGTTGTTCACACCTGAGCATTCTCAGCATGAACGACAACTTAAATCTCTTCCCATCATTTCTACAACCCCTCCTCTTCTATCAACTGATGCTACTGCAACTGGAGAACCAAACATTGTCATACCTCGTCCAGTTACACCTGTAGCTTTTAGAGCTGGTCCAGTGACACCTCTCCTCCGTCACTGGAAAGCCAATTTGTGTCTTTCCAAGCCGATCTCTCGAACCTTCTCATGAGGGTTGAGGAGATTCAAAAGACACTGGATAAAAACACCAAGTCCCTCTCCAGGTACCAAAAGGATCATATGCAAAATGTCAAAGTGGTTGACCTGGGGATAAATAAGTTCTCAGCCAATGAGGACTTGATGTTTGGCAAGCTCAATGAGTTAGTGGAATCCTCCAACCAACTGGCAACATCATTAAGGGAGGCATTCGCACTGACTCAATCTGGAGTCACATTTTCGATAACCAACCTGCTGAACAATACTGTCAGATCATCAGAGGTTGATATTAAGAACTTGGAAAGGCAGGTGCAAGAACTATGTAACAAACCTGGCCTAGATGTGACTGAGCTTGGAAGTCAGTTGGCCTCTTCAATGGGTCTCAAGATTGAAGAAACTTTGGCTCTAAGTGAAAGAAGTTTAATGGAAAAGGTGATATCTGAGATCACCAAGATTGCAGCGCCCCAGGTTGATCTCACTCCCATACCATCTGAGATCGATCGGTTGAGGTGCAGTCTTGATACACTGGCCAGCAAAGTGTCTGATCACTCAATAGCAATATCAAATCTGACCACTGAAGTTGGTAAAGAAAAAGAGGTTGTGCAGGAAGTGGTTAAGGAAGCACCAGCACTTGGGCTCTCCCCAGATGATTTAAGTATACTTCAAGCAATTCAAAAGAGTCAAGACACCACTTGTGGAAATGTCATGACTCAATCTCAAGAAATAAATCATATATGGAGGACAGTTCGCATGCTATGTGGAGTCTTCAAAGAGTACAAGAACATGCAATCGTGGCAGCCTCTAGATCGCTTGCCCTCCAGTCATATCGATTTTGAAGCTATTAGGCAAGGACTAGATGCTGCCAAGGGGGAAAGGTCTGTTCGTGCCCCTCGCACTCTTGTTGAAACTTCAGGTGCAGGGAAGGAGATGGTCGTTGCTACCAATACTGAGGCTGGTGAGCAGGTGATTGTTTAGGAGAATTTCCAAGTTTAGATCAATTGTATTTCATAGGTTGTTAGGATATTTACATTCTTGTATTATCTTGGTTCCGCAACAACTTTGTATTTTATTTAAACAATTAATAAATAAAATACACTTGAAAAATACATATTGTCTCACCACTTTATATACTTGTCATTTATATTATTGCATAGTATTTACTTATTCACACTGTCACCTTAATAAGTTTACCTCTAGATAACCTGGTACACAATCAATCTAAACTGGTCCAGTCTAGATTAATTGATTGTGTTGCAAAGTTCACTCACCATTGACATAGAGGTGTCTTCAGCACCCATCTAGCAATAGTTTGGGACTTACAAACCCCATTGTTATAAAAACTCCAATCAACTCTAAAATTATTGTTGAAAGTATTGCTAAGGATAAGGAAAAAACATCTTACTTGTCATAGATTATATCACGAAATGTTTAAACAATAATTACTTTTTTATAACTCACGAAATTACTAACCAATTATGTCTTTTTTAATATTCGTATTAAATTTTAATTTGTGACTATTTATTTTTTTAATTACCCTGACCTCCTCCCCTACAATTGTATTATTCATACAATTGTAACTGATTATTTTTCATGGTTAGTTTTGCACTTCATTATTTCATTATTTCTTGCACCTAATCCGCGACTTATTTTTAGAATGATAGATACGGCTATATGTTGCATTGACGATCTCATAAAGTAACCAGAACGCTATTGTTGAGTCTCAATGATTGTTGTAAATTTAATGATGACAAATCTGTATATAAACACTTGTAATTCTTTTTGGTTCTTGTGTAGTATTCTGGGTCAGCCTAAGTTGACACAGCTCGCGACCCAGATTACGCTTCATATTTTGTAATTGTTATACTTTATGGAAGCGAAAGTTGTTCAAGCTGCATCAAATGATTATAGCATTCACTCCATGTCGAAGATAAGGATTGAAAATAGAAGATCAAGCTGCTAGTGGAAGACAGCTTGGGATTAGCAGTCAGCTTGCAACACTTAGACAGATTTGCTCCTGACAAACGAGCAATCTGTGTCCAACAATCAAGTGAAGATTACAACATGGATTTGTTGATAAAGACGTATGACGTGACTAGGAAGGTTCCTAGAATCTAGGTTGGTGGTTAGATTTACATATGCGTGTCCTCAATCTTATTGGAAGATCAAAATGATGTGCTGCAGGTTTTGGGGACCACAAGTACGAGGAAGGCACGTTCTAATACGTGGCTTATTTGGATGCCAAGAAAGAATGGCTTTCGCCTATAAAAGCCACATTCCTTGTATGCATATGCATGACATTCCTGTGAATCATTCTTCACATAAGCTTCTCTTTGCTCTTATACACAGCTTAGCCTGTGAGAAGTCAGCTTGGGTTGCTTCTCTTGAGCGAGAACTTATTGATTGTTGTTTGTCATTTCATAGGGTTGTTTAGATATTGTAGGTTATCTTGTTTCCGCAACAACCCTGTAATTCTTTGTATAGATTATTACTTAATAAAGGATTACATTTGAAAAACGCAATCTGTGTCTAAGAATGTTTATTTTCTGCATTACTGTTTTATTGGTTCTTATTACATCATTGTTTAATTTACACTTTGAATCAATCAAAACTATATTCTAAAAGATAGTTAAGGAAAAACAAAGAGTTGTATTCACCCCCCACTACAACTCTTTGGTGTTCTTTATACTTAGGTATAAAGATACACCTTGGGACATAACAAGTGGTATCAGAGCAGGGGTTAAGAATTAACTTGACTTGATCCTTGCTTTTTTTCCTTTTGTAAAGCATAACGTCATCATCTTATGTTGATAATGGTTCTTCTACCCGACCACCCATGTTTGATAAAGATGATTTCAGTGGGTGGAAAGGTCGTATGTCTTTGTTCCTTGAATCCATTGACAACAATATGCCTAACATGCTCACGGATGGTCCTTACATACCTACAACTACTGTTGTGATTGAAGCTATGGTAAGGGAAGGTCATCCAACCATTTCTGCCACAATTAAGACCATTGTGAAAGACAAGGCAGATTAGGAGGATGAGGATAGGAGATTAGCAAACTTGGATGTGAGAGCTCGTAATTTCATTGTCCAAGCTATGCCTAAAGACATTTATCATTCAATTAAAATGTGTCCAACTGCTAAGAAAATGTGGAGTACTTTGACTGTCATGTTTGAGGGTTGCTCTACCTCCATGGAATCTACCATAACTACTCTCACTAGGAGGTATGAGAGATTTTTATCTTTAAGAAATGAATCCTTAACTAACACTCATACCCGCTTTAATGCTTTGGTAAATGATTTAACTGCTGTTGAATCACTAAGAAAAATGAGGTTTTAAAAAGTAAATTTCTTGACTCATTACCACCAAAAATGGAATAACTATATTTCTTCAGTAAAACTTAGTTCTGTTTGACAAGATCTTGATCTCCCTGGACTTTTTGGTTTACTTCATAACCAAGAATGTTCAGAAGCTGAAAAGCTTATAGCTATGGGTGATTCTTATAGTCAGCCTGCTACTGCTACTGCACTAGTAGCATCTATGACTGAACATCCTAGTTCTTTATCCAATGAGATCATACCTTGTGTCAAGGAATCTGTGCCTGAAATTTCTAACAATAACTCTGTTTGTTTTGAATCTGAGTGTGATGAATCTGATGGTGAAGAGATAGCCAATGAAGTGGCTTTGTTGGCAGAAAGGATAAGAAGGAGGTCATTTGGTAAGTTTAAAGGAAGAGGCTAGAGTGGACAAGCTGATAAGACCAAGAAGCCATTTGACATGTCCAAAGTCACTTGCTACAAGTGTGGTAAGACTGGACACATGGTTGGTGATTGTAGATCCAAGGAGTCTTCCCAAGTTGTGTCAACCAAAGGTGGGAGAAGTGAGAAATACTCCAAGCTCAAGACCAAATATAAAGCCTTAAAGGCACAAGAGGCTGAGCTGAGTAAGAAAGTTGACAAAGATGAGAAGAGTCTGATAGCCAAAGATTGGGCTGAAAGTGCTACATCCATAGATGATGAAAAGTACAAGGATGCCAGGTGCTTCATGGCAAGAGAAGCTACTCAAAAGTTTACTGAAGATCTTGTTAAGATTCAACAGCAATCTGAGTCTGCTCACAAAGTATCCTCAAGTCAGACTGCTCCACCTGAGGTAACAATCTTTTCCAATCTATGTGATAATGAAAAACTGTCAAGGTTATACAGACTTGGTGATGAGGTTCTATTACAAAAACATTTTAACCATGAACTTAAAAAGGAAATTTCAAGCTTAATTCAAGAAGCAAGCTCAAAGAATTTTACCATTGAAAAGTTGCAATCTGAAGTAAAGGCCCAAAAGCAATTAAATTCTATTTTGGTTAAAGAAGCTAAAACTTAAGAAGAAAAGTTTTTGAAAATAAAACTAATAACTGAATCATGGTGTATCAATCTAAAAGAGAGCTGCAAAATGTGTAAATGTACAAGTCCCTCATCAAGTGCAAGCTATTTTTTATGGAGACTATGATAGAGCTATTGCTATCAGTGAAGTCTGTGCCATGGAACCTTGTTATCAGCCTCCTTCTCCACCTAAAGTTCAAACCAAAGGAAAGAACTCTAAACCAATTAAGTTGGTTCAGAAGTTTGGTATTGGGTTTAATGATCCTGAAACTGTTGGCAAAACCATTGCTGAAGCTATGTCTGAATTTGATAATGTAATTGAATTAAAACCTGAGGAAACTCTTGATTTGTCAAAGCTGTCAATTACCCAATCTCTATCAAATTCTAAATCTAAAGCAAACAGTGGTGTGTCTAAAAGAAATAACAGAAAAGTTAGAGATCATAGTGTTCCAAAAGAGAAAAACAAGTTGTTAAGAAATGAGAAGTTTGAGTCAAAAGGAAATATACCAACCAAATCTGTGTCTAGTCCAGACCACCTCAAGTCTGACTCTGACAAAATGATTTCCAAATATGTTGAGTCTAGAAAAGGTGAGATTTCAAACGAAACTAATTTACTAGTTGATGTATCAAATCCCAATTTAGTGAAT
The DNA here is from genome assembly GCF_010389155.1 of Erigeron canadensis. Classification (NCBI taxonomy): domain Eukaryota; kingdom Viridiplantae; phylum Streptophyta; class Magnoliopsida; order Asterales; family Asteraceae; genus Erigeron; species Erigeron canadensis. Next base: position 20,529,973 of record NC_057761.1, read on the forward strand.
CAAAGTAAATTAAGACTTGAATGCAAGAAATCTGGAATAGCCAAAGGTTTTGTTCAAAAAGAAACTCTAAGTGCTGCTAGAAAGAACTTCAAATCTGGTAAGGGTCAAAACAAGCAACAATGGGTTTCTAAATGTGATAAGGTTATCAGTTCCACTCTCCAATCTGAGTCTGACCAAACTGTCAGCTCCGGTGAACCCATCCGTGGATGGGTTCCCAAAATGAACTAATATCTTATTGCAAATGCAGGGCTATCATGACGCACATACCTGGCACTTGGACAGTGGGTGTTCCAAGCATATGACCGGATGTAAGTCCCTGCTATGTAGCTTTAGGACAAGCGCTGGTCCTAGTGTTACATTTGGAGATGACTCTCAAGGAAGAACTAAAGGATTTGGTTTACTTTCAAATGGTCCCCTTACTTTCTGAAGGGTGTCTTATGTAAATGGTTTGAAGCACAATCTGATTAGTGTGGGTCAGTTGTGTGATGCTGGTTATGAAGTAAGATTTCATTCTGATAAGGGAATGGTTCTCGATTTAGAAGGCAATGTGGTGTTGATTGCAAATAGAGATGAGTCTTTGTATTCTTTTGATATGAGAAATCCAAATGTTACCATGGAAGTTTGTTCCATGTCAAAGACTCAAGATGAGTTGAATTGGTTATGGCATAAGAGGCTGTCTCATATGAACTTTAAGGACATCAACAAGTTGTGCAAGAAAGAGTTGGTGTCTGGTCTTCCTGTGATTAAGTATGAGAAGGACAAGCTGTGTGGACCTTGTGAGAAAGGTAAACAACACAAGGCTTCTTTCAAATCAAAATCATGCTCAACCATTGATAGTTGTTTAGATTTGCTTCATATGGATCTGTTTGGACCAATAAGCACTCCCTCATTTACTGGGATGAGATATACTTTGGTCATTGTTGATGAATTTTCAAGATATACTTAGGTCTTCTTTCTAAAGTACAAGAGTGATGCTGCTGATAGTATTATTCATTTTATCAGACAAGCAAAAATACTATACAAAAGGCCTGTTAGGCAACTAAGGAGTGATAATGGAACTGAATTTAGGAATATCACTCTCAATTCATTTTGTAGTGAAAAGGGTATTTCTCAAGTGTATTCAGCTGCAAGGACTCCTCAACAAAATGGTGTGGCTGAAAGAAGAAACAGAACTCTTTTTGAAGCAGCAAGATCCATGATGGCACAAAACAATGTCAAGTCTCATTTTTGGGCTGAAGCTATACACACACTTTGCTTCACCCAAAACAGATCTCTTATTGTAAAAAGGCACCAAAAGACTTCATATGAACTTCTCAGAGGGAGAAAACCTGAGATTGGTTTCCTTAGAATGTTTGGAAGTCTTTGTTATATCCTAAATCAGAAAGACAATCTTGGAAAGTTTGATTGAAAGGCAGATGAAGGTATCCTACTTGGATATGCAACAATGATGAAGGCCTACAGGGTTTACAATAAAAGAACAAATACTATTGAGAACTCTGTGAATGTAAGTATTGATGAAGGTTGCTCTAAGCCAGCTTGCTCTCCACCTGAAGATGAAGATATTGACTTTGAAGAACTGGGAGCAATTGGATGAAGAATAAGGGTTACAAATTTTCGAAAATGTGCAAGTTGATCCTACTCCTAATCAAGAAGTGAATGTAATTCCATAAAATGACTCCCAAGCTGATACAGATCACAATGTTCAACTTCAAGCTAATGATCATGTTGATTCATCTAATCTAAATCAGCCTATTGTCCAAGAATCAAACAATGCTCAACATGTTACTAAATGGACAAGGAGTCATCCTATCAATCAAATTATTGGTGATCCATTAATGGTGTCAAGATAAGAAGAAAGGCAACATGCAACTTTTACATGTTTGTCAACTTTGTTAGTAAAATGGAGCCAACTGAGGTTGCTGAGGCTCTGTCAAATCCTTCTTGGGTTAATGCTATGCAAGATGAGTTAACACAGTTTGAAAGAAATAAGGTTTGGGAACTTGTTCCAAGACCTCATCATTCTAAGACTGTGATTGGAACTAAGTGGGTCTACAGAAACAAGATGGATGAAAGAGGAGTTGTGACCAGAAACAAAGCAAGATTAGTAGCTCTTGGATACAGATAAGAAGATGGAATTGATTATGATGAAACCTTTGCTCCTGTGGCAAGATTGGAAGCCATCGGAATGTTTTTGGCTTATTCTGCTCACAAAGGCTTCAAGGTTTATCAAATGGAAGTGAAGAGTGCATTTTTGAATGGGAAACTGGAAGAAGAAGTCTATGTTGAACAACCTCTAGGTTTTGAAAGCTCAAAGTATCCTGATCATGTATTTAAGCTTGATAAGGCTCTTTATGGTCTCAAACAAGCTCCAAGAGCATGGCATGATACTCTTTCTAAATTTCTTTTGGAAAATAAGTTAAAAAAAAGGAAAAGTTGACAAGAATTTGTTTGTGAGAATATACAATGGTGATATTTTACTTGTGCAAATTTATGTAGATGATATAATATTTGGGTCTAGTAGTGAAAGACGTTGCAAAACGTTTTTTGATTTAATGTCTAAAAAGTATGAAATGAGCATGATGGGAGGACATAACTATTTTCTTGGATTACAAGTCAAACAGACTAAAAATGGTATTTTTATTAATCAAGAAAAATATGTAAAAGATTTATTGAACAAACTTGGATTTAGTGATTGCACACCTATGAAAACTCCTATGGGAACTGGTGATAAGCTGAGTGAAGATAAAAGTGGAAACCCACTGATATCACAACTTATAGGGGTATGATAAGCTCTCTACTTTACTTAATAGACCTGATATTATGTTTGCTACATGTCTCTGTGCAAGATATCAGGCTAATCCTAAAGAATCACATCTTAAAGCTGTGAAAAGAATCTTTAGATACCTTAAAGGTAGTCCCAATCTAGGTCTTTGGAATCCCAAAGACTCTGGATTTGATCTAATTAGCTATTCAGATTCTGACTTTGCAGGTTGCAAGATAGATAGAAAAAGTACTTCTGGAGCTTGTCAATTGCTTAGCAATAGACTTGTAAGTTGGTCTAGCAAGAAACAACATTCAGTTTCTAGTTCAACTGCAGAAGCTGAGTATGTTGTTGCAGGGAGTTGTTGCTCACAAGTTTTGTGGATGCAAATTCAACTTCAAGACTGTGGTGTCACTACTTCAAAGACTCCAATCTTTTGTGACAATACAAGTGCCATAGCCTTTTCCAACAATTCAGTACTTCACTCTAGGACCAACCACATTGATATCAGATATCACTTTATCAGAGATCATGTGATGAAGGAAGATATTGAACTCCATTTCATTCCAACAGAAAATCAGTTAGCTGACTTGTTTACAAAGCCTTTGGATGAATACAGGTTCAATTATCTCATAAGTAAGCTGGGAATGCTAAATATGTAAAAGGCAGTGTGATGAGTAACGATAAATTCAACCTCTTGAATTTTTTTAAAAATTTTAAGGGCAAGCTGTGTTTGACCCAGGCTACCCCTTGTACTTGGTATATATCAAGTATAATGGAGTAAGTTGTGTCTAACCCAGCTTGGGAGTTGTTTTTATTATTAAATATCTATGTGCGTTTTATTATTTAGTTTATTTTATTTAGTTTATCTTATTTATCTTTTCTCTGAATAATGAGAGCGTGACACGTGTGGTGGTAACGGACTTTTACTGCAAAAAGTACACCCCACTAGTTGTCATCCTCCAATCAAATTGTTTCTCTCTCCTTTCCCTCCAAACGGTTATTTTTAAATATATATTTTAATCTACTGTATATATATATATAGTAGATTTAACCTAATTCCCAAATTAATTGCATCTTATTATTATTATCATTTTTTTTAACCTAAGTTGTGTCCTGTTCGATCAATTTCTTATATTTCTCTGTGATATTTAAAATCTTTAATAATAAATGGCTTCATCATCATCTAATCAATCTGCAAATAATTCAAGCAATAATAATGATTCTTCATCGGAATCGAGAGTTAAACACCCAGCTCTGGTAAGCGCAAATAAGCTTCCACCTTATGTTGTGGGAAATGATGTGGTTGTTAGCCCGGCTAATCTTGATACTGGTAAAATCAAGATCATTAATCTAGTCTGTGCCAATGTTCATTCACCTTCTTGGGCAGAGGGTTATGATGACATTGTTGCCTTCTTATGGCATCATCCATTTAGCAAAATGATGATTGAGAAGCTAGATGTGGTGTATCAAGACATGCTTTGCGAGTTTTAGGCAAGCTGTGTGGTTGGAGAAACGAAGAAGAAAGATGTTGCAATTCGAGGCACCATTCTCAATGGTAAGAAACAGGTAATTATTACTAAAGAGACTTAGGTTTGCCTTTGAGCTTGACTATATGGATGAAGATAATTATGCCAGAGTTGTATCCCACACTAAAGCCAAAAATATTTTGCAAAATCTTGACTATTTTGGTCCCTTGGCTTCAGTGGTGAAATTAAAAATATTTAACTGGAATCTAGAACTATCTTCTAAGTACTGTCATTAAAACTTTACAAATGAAAGCTTGCAGCTTTGACCAACCTAATGTTTTAGAATTGCAAATTTTTCATTCATTGGTCACTATGACCAGAGTAGATTATGCTGAAATAATCTTTAAAGACTTAGTAGGCCGAGTCAAAAGCAAGACCTTTATCATACCATATGGTAGGATTCTTGCTCTCATCATAGAAGCAAATTTTGATGGTGATTACAGTTTGGCAACTGGCCAGACTGTGGAATGTAAGGCCATTAATACTAACATCTTTAATAGTCCCAAGGTAACTGCCCAGGGTTTAACCCAAGGAATGCAGATTTACCTTGATTTTTGCAGAAGAAGAGAAAGGGAACAACAAGCTTTAGAGGAAGCTGCCTCTCCTTCGACATGATTTGAGTCTGACACTCAGTCTGCCAATCAAGAGAGTCAAGGTATACAACCTCTTGATCCCTCAAACTCTTCCAAATCAACTTCTTCTTCTTCTTCAGAGGGTGAAGAGTTGGCCGCATCATCAGCCACTCTAGCTATACCCTCATCCACCATTTCAAAATCCGCCTCTAAAAGACCCATTGTTGAGGACTTAGTGCCTCTCAATGTTGCAAAAATAAAAAGATCTTCAAGAAAGCTTATATCAGCTTCAGGGGTTGACAATGAAACTAAATTAAGAATTAAAGTCCCCCTTGGTGCATTGGAAGCTGAGGAACGCTCCCAAGCTGACTCTGCCACCCAAGCTGATATGCCGATTTCACCACGCCCGTCTGCACTCTCCCAAAAGAGTGTAGACGAGTTAAAGGGAACAACTACTTCTACCCAACCCTCCAAACAGGGTGAAGGTATTGAAACAAAGACCTCATCCCAAGGTCATACTGTGAGTCCACCCATTTCACCATCATCAGCCTCCCAAAAGGTTGATGATATCATTAAGGGACAACAGTGGATCCATCCCAGATCCAAATAGAGTCAGAGTTTATGCACATCATTCCTGAGGATGACCAGCCTAAGGATGCAAGTATCGAACGCCTTAGTGACACTGCTTGTATTCCCCAAGCTGATCAGACTCCTTCTTTTTTACACTCTGAGTTTGCACAGGCTACCAATGTCTCTTCTAGATCACAAGGAGAGATACAGGCCTCAAAAATTCTCCCCTATGATACTTTGGTGAAACAACATACCTTGGTTGAGGGGCAATCTGGTTCTCATTACACCTGCAGGATCTGTGTCTGCATCTGTCCTTGGACAGAGCGATTCTTTGGGTTATCTTGATCTCTTTAAAGGGATCATGTTGACCCCTTCTGCAGCCAAGGAACTCATCAGTTGTCCTCACGACTCTAGTGAGAAAATAGTCACAAATGTGGAAAGTGACTCTTCATTCGATGAAGTGCATGCCCATCCATCCTCAAGGGATGTTCTGATGGAAGATGCCAGTGGAGGAGTTGATCAATCTAGTGATCAACATATTCCCACTGGCCATCAATCTAAATTTCAAGTCAATCCTTCTTAGATTGAAAAGCACTTCATCATTTCTGACAAATCTGCTCATGAGACTTACTCTCATGAGAAAAAGAGACAAGAATCTCCTCAACTCCACCCCCTTCTAAATAAGCCCAATGACCCTAATCTTAAGGATTGCAGTCTGCCTCTTGAGGAGACAGTGGTTTTTAAACCAACTGCAAGTTCTTCCCAAGCTGCCAATATCTCATTCTTAGATTTGGTAAATCAGCTCACTGAATTCTTATCAGCCTCTAAGGTTGAGAATTCAAAGTTGGTTGAAGGCTTGGTCAAGATCCAAAAGGATCAGGAATTGACGGATAAGAAGGTGGAGAAGTTGTGCCAAGATCAAAAACAAATGGAAGAAAGAATGATAAAGGCACTTGAGGTGATGGAGAAGAAGTAGAGCAAGCTGACAGAGTCTCTTGATGGTTTGACAAAGGCTATTAATGAACAAAATGAAATAAACAAGAGCACTCTGGGTTAGTTTGAAAGATCAGCCACAAAATTCACTAGAGATGTCTCCATAGAGCTCAAGAATGCAAATAAATCACAAGCTGATTTCAAGAATGAACTGGTGGAGGTAGCTAAAAGTGTGAAGGATAATCTAAGGCTTCTACATGATGACAATGTAGATCTTCACAGAACATGGGCAGCTACTAGTTTCAGATTAGAAGTGTTAAACACCAAGTTAAGTGGAGTATTTGCAACCCCAGTCAACTCCTTCCGTGGTGACAATAATAAAAAGGGGGAAAAGACAAATGAAGAAATGACTGATGCTGAAAACGAAATTGAAAAAGCAAAAGAAAGAGCAAAAGTCTTGCAGAATACCTAGCAAGACAGCAGGTGAAACTAGACAAAGCAAGAGCTGAAAAAGAAGCCTCAGATAAGATATTGGTGATCTATGGCTCTGCAAAGAAAGATGAAGAGATAAAAATGCCAGAGTCCGAGTCTGGTGATGCAAGAAAAGAGGTGAATGAAGGTGATGGGATTCAGGGGGAGTTTGATGATGTTATGAAAGTTGTTGGAGAGATAAGGAAGGAATTTGATGAAGGAGATGAAGCAGAGAAAGGAAAGTCTTCGCAATCTGTCCCTGCACAAGCTGTCCCAGCTTCCAAAGAAGTGGTAGTTGCTGATTCATCTTCCAGTGAAGACACCACCACTTTGAATCAATTTATGATGAAGAAAAGAGAATCTGGTGAAGGCTTAAGTGGTGTGAAGGTCCTAACTGAGGAAGAAAAAGATTAGGAGCTTGCTGCAGAGAAAGCCTTAGAAATGAATGTGACTGTTAAAGCAGCCTACAAGATGATTGTGGAAGACAGATTAGAAAGAATGAAGTTGGCAACTCTTGAGTCTGATCCTGAACTGGCCAAAGCACTTCAAGAACAATTAGATAATGAAGCCGAGGAAAGATTGCCAGTTGTGGGATCAAAGAGAAATGCAGCCGGAAAAGGAAAGAAGAAGGTGGTGGTGCACTCCAAACCATCACAAAAGGTTAAGGATGTGCAATAAAGCTCAAAAACTCAGGCTGGATGGGAAGCTGTGGATATAAAGAATACTAAAGAAAGATTAAATTATAGAAAATATCCACAGACCATCCTTCAAGTTCAACTTAAAAGAAGAAGAAATCAATCCATCCCTAGCATCAGATGTACAATACAAGGTTATGAAAACACTTAGGAAACTTATGATCTAAACAAATTGTTTGATCTAGGTTACACATAGTGGGTTGAGTTGCATGACATTGTTTATAAACAGCCCAACATTCATAGGGAGACTGTCTTGGAAGCACTTGAGAAGAAACTGGCTATAATTGTGAAAAACAAGATTGATGTCTCAAGTCTTCCAAAACCAAGATACTTTGACATGGAAGAAGAAGAGTTTGAAGAGCCACTGAAAAGAAGAAGAAAACATGTCAAGCTTGATGGTCCTGAAAGTGATCATACATATTTCATCAAACAATTAAACCCTTCAGAACTTCTTGAGCAACTGGCACCAGAAGCTCTTGACAAACTTCTTGGTCATTTGAATCTGTCTCTACCTGCTGATGTACAAGATGCAAGGTGTGGATTGCATATAACTGAACCTGAGCATGGGATGTATTTTGCAAATGCAAGAGGGCATCTAGTCTTTCAAAGAACTGCTGAGCTTAAAAAGGTACCAACAATGCACCTATTTAAATTGTACAAATACTGTGTTAATTTTGGTGAACAAGGTAATGGGTATGAGCAGTTTCTTATTGAGGAAGGATTGGATAGGAAAGTTGATGTTACTATTGCCCCTTCATTTAAAGTTAAACAAGAAACTATAGATATCTTAGGAGGATAAGTTACTTGAATGTAGAAAATGTTTAAATTCTCCTTTGTAATGCTCATTGTATATATGCAATCAATGTTTCTTGTTGCAACTTCTAGTTTGATTAAAAAGAACCCAAAAGATTCAAAGGGTCAAAATCTGTTAGTCATATTTTACTTTGATTCTTTGTAAGCTGATAGTTAGAAAAGTGTGTAAGGTTTTGTCATCGTCAAATAGGGGGAGATTGTTGAGTCTCAATGATTGTTGTAAATTTAATGATGACAAATCTGTATATAAACACTTGTAATTCTTTTTGGTTCTTGTATAGTAATCTGGGTCAGCCTAAGCTGACACAGCTCGCAACCCAGATTACGCTTCATATTTTGTAATTGTTATATCTTATGGAAGCAAGTGTTGTTCAAGCTGCATCAAATGATTATAGCATTTAGTCCAAGTCGAAGATAAGGATTGAAGATAGAAGATCAAGCTGCTAGTGGAAGACAGCTTGGGATTAGCAACTTGCAACACTTAGACAGATTTGCTCTTGACAAACAAGCAATCTGTATCCAACAATCAAGTGAAGATTATAACCTGGATTTGTTGATAAAGACGTATGACGTGACTAGAAAGGTTCCTAGAATCTAGGTTGGTGGTTAGATATACATATGCGTGTCCTCACTCTTATTGGAAGATCAAAATGACGTGTTGCAGGTTTTCGAGACCACAAGTACGAGGAAGGCACGTTCTAATATTCCTTTGATCGTCTAACAGAAGAACAATACGTGGCTTATTTGGATGCCAAGAGAAGAATGGCTTTCGCCTATAAAAGCCAGATTCCTTGTTTGCATATGCGTGACATTCCTTTGAATCATTCTTCACATAAGCTTCTCTTTGCTCTTATACACAGCTTAGCCTGTGAGAAGTTAGCTTGGGCTGCTTCTCTTGAGCGAGAACTTATTGATTGTTGTTTGTCATTTCATAGGGTTGTTTAGATATTGTAGGTTATCTTGTTTCCGCAACAACCCTGTAATTCTTTGTATAGATTATTTCTTAATAAAAGATTACATTTGAAAAACGCAATCTGTGTCTAAGAATGTTTATTTTCTGCTTTACTGTTTTATTGGTTCTTATTACATACATTGTTTAATTTACACTTTGAATCAATCAAAACTATATTCTAAAAGATAGTTAAGGAAAAACGAAGAGTTGTATTCACCCCCCTCTACAACTCTTTGGTGTTCTTTATACTTGGGTATAAAGATATACCTTGGGACATCACAACTATAAACCGTTATGACACTAGAGTGGTGTCGCCGCTGCATCGCGCTGACACCACTCTAGTGTGTATATATATATATGAATACTACAGTGATTTTATTAAAAATAATAAAAGGTTAAGTTTTATTTTTTGGAGATTTGCAGGTGGGAGTTTGAAAAAGATGACTGGACTTTACGTAGGTGGGAGTTTAATATTTGTTTTCAATTTAGCCCTATATTTAATATTTGTTTTCAATTTAGCCCCTGGACTTTTATATATATATACAAAATAAAAATTCAAGTTTTGAAAACTTTTATTATAAATGCTACTTTCTTTATTTTTTTACTTTTAATATTTATTTAAAAAAAGTTTTAAGTTTATTATATATAATCTAAATAATATAAATTAAAAATAAACAAAAAAATATACAAAAATAAATAAAAAAAAATTGGGGTAATATGTTAACACCAACGACGATGAATAATTTTTTCACGTATTATGTATGTTTTTTAGTGTGATGTGTTTTTTATTCAAAAAAAGAGTAGTATGTTTTATTTAGTTTATTTATAAATCATAATTTTATATATATATATATATATATATATATATAAAAAAGGAATGTCCGACATTCCTCCACCCCAAGGGAATGAGGGAAATGCCCCTTTTGATTAGGCTATGACACATGTCAAGCAAGGAGTGAGGGAGGGCATTCTCTTAACTCTCCAATCCTCATAGTCTCAGCAACCAAGTATGGAATGATGGTATATATAGAGCAAGTACATGTAGATATGTTAGAACACTGGAACAAGTATGGATGAGGATAAATTATAGAAATGGATGTCGTTAGCTACATCTTAAAGACATTTTTGCTCGTTGAAAATCTATCATTCGGGACAATACAATCGACATATATCCGTTATATAATTAGATTTAGCATGAACCTATCTTTACTTAATAATAATTCATTTTGGTTTTTATATCATCATTAGTAGTGGATAAAAAGATTGCCTTAGTTATTTTAGTTGCTTTAGTTAGTCAGGTATAACTTGCATGCTAACTAATTCTTGAAAGGTTAGATATATGTCTAGTAGAATTATGTAGTTTACCACATGAACCTTTTATAATATACCTGAAGACAAATCATACGAATACAAACAATGTTTTAACGAACTTTTCTTAAAATGTCATAATACGCAACCTATTATCTACTACCAAACACATAATTATAGTACATTAGTACATATAATACTGAAAAATCATAGTAGACCAAATTATAAATACTAAAACTTACTTTTCATTATAAAACACGAAACTTTGCATTTTTGAAGCATAATCTTGTAGAATCTTCACATCAACATAAGGTACCAATATAACCTTGTCGAAGAATAATTTCTGAACCCAAAAATAATACCCCCATTCATTTGATAAACAAACCACAACATGAAACATTAAATTAGAAAAAAAAAATGTTTTTTGTGAATCCAAAAGTATTATACCTCATTAGAAAGACTTCCTTTTAATTCGAGCGAGAGTCACTTAGCCAACTGCAAACATTCTCTATCATTTCAAAGTAAGTTATCCTCCAAATCCTAATAAAGTGCAAGCTACCAATAAGTCCCATAAATCCAATAACGAAACCGAGACCAAACCGGTATAAAACCATGACAAACCATGTAGACTATCTTTACTTTCACCATCACCAACATGAGTGTATAATAAATTGCTTTCTTTGCAATTTCTTGGCAATGGTTTTCCACATAGTCCGTTGTTCCCTTCATACATTGTAGGATCATTAAAAGTATTAAACTGATTTCCAACTGGTATTGGACCAAATAGTTTATTGAATGATAGGTTCAAGTAGCTTAGAAATATCAAGTTTCCCATACTTGGAGGAATTTGACCTGACAACTTGTTGTTCGACAAATCTAAAGATTCCATTGACTTTATATTTCCAATACTTTTTGGAATGTGTCCACTTAACAGGTTTCTTGAAAGATTTAAACATTTCAGTGATATAAGATTCATCAATACATCAGGAATTTCTCCATCAATTTTGTTGTTCGAGAGGTCTAAGGATACAAGAAACCTAGTTGTCTTGGTATACTTTAATTGAAGGCCCTTTATGTATGCCTCGACATTTTCTTCATATCCAAAGCCATTATATGTGAAGTTGAAGTCACTCGTGATCATACCCGTTAAATTACCAAAGCAATGAGGAATATTTCCTGTTATGCTATTATTTGCCAGGTTTAAATGCTGAAGATGATTGATTTGACAAAGTTCGGTTGGAATCTTACCCGTTAACTTATTTGATTGGAGATTCAAAATTCTAAGCTTCGATAGGCTTTTTCCAATCCAAGGAGGGATATTACATGTCAACAAATTGCTCCCTAAATCAAGGGTTTCTAAGTCTATCAAGTTATGTAAAGCCACTGTGATATTGCCCTGAAATTTGTTGTTGTGCAAATGCAAAGACCGGAGTTGTGATAAAGAACCTAATGAGCTTGGAATATCTCCCGTTATAGTGTTATTTGTAAGATCGATCGCCCGTAATTGAATCAACCTTCCTAAGCACATGGGAAGAAATCCAGAGAAGTTATTATTGGACAAATCCAGTATTATTATACTAAGCTTCTCGCATAAGTGTGCTGGAATGCTTCCATTAAAACGGTTGTTTCCAAGATTGACAAGTTGGAGACCTGATTGGATAATCATTAGTCTATTTAAATTTATGGAAAAGAGAAATAGACTTAGGTTGAAATACAATTAAAATTTATATATTAATAGACAAATATTGTCATAGAAACACATTAGTTTTTTTTTTGTTTATGTTTAAAAACATAAACAAAACTTTTTTTTCACACTGCAAAGAAGTAATTTGAACTTGATTTGTGTATTGATGAAGGATTAGCGTTAGTCTGTGTTAGAATGAAGGTGTGTGGGAGGAAAGACAAAGAATAGTATATAAATTTAATATGTGTGATTGCGAGAGGGGGGAGGGGGGGCTTATTACAACATGTAGTCATAAGTAGGGGTGAACATTGGTCGGATTTTTATTTTTTTTTGCCTAAAACCAAAATTCAAACCGAACAGTTTGGTTTTTAGAAAACCAAAACTATTGGATTCGGTTCGGTTTGGACTGGTTTCGGTTTTCTTATAAATTTTTTTTTTTTTTACGTTTTTTGTCTTTTATGTTATAAGTTTAATTTTCAATTCTTAAGAAAAAATATTATATTGAAACTATAATTTGCAAGATGTTTTTTATTAACGAATTATATTTTTTAGGTGTTAAAATCGATTTAATTTTTTATATAACGAATAACGTTGTAATACGTTTTCATCAAAAACATACAATTTATTAATTTCTATACTAAAAAGACAGAAGAGTTTAAAATATATTAACATATTTACTAACTATAGGTAATAAATATAAATGTAATATGATATATTTATAAAATAAATTAAAATATATATGGTTCGGTTCGATTTTTGATCCTTTTTTTACATATGAAACCGAAACCGAACCCGAACCGATCCGTTTGGTTTTTAGAATACGAAAACCAAACCGACCGGTTTTGTTAGATTTTCAGTATTTGCGGTTCGATTTTCTCAGGTTTTTTGGGTTTTTGGTTTATTGGTTCAGTTTTTGCTCACTCCTAGCTATAAGTGGAATCTTCTTATATATACTCCCTCCGTCCCAAATTATATATACTCCCTCCTTCCCAATTTATATATACTCCCTCCGTCCCAATTTAAATCTTCTTTAAATGTCACGTCCCAATTTCGGTTTTTTTATTTTTTATTTCAATTTTGACTTTTACTATTATAAAAAAAATGGGCCCACAAAAACTTTAATTTAAATTACTGAAATCGTACTTGTGGTTTTATCGAAATTATTGCATACCTAAAAGATCGAAATTACACCAATGGTAGCTTTTCTTGTTTATCAATAATTATATTATTAAAAATATATCTCCATAAAAAATTTATAAAACTTATCTACGTTTCAATTGATTACTGTAATCAATATTCACAACCTAAAATACACAAACTGTGTTACTCGGCATATGATAAAAATTTGTTAACATCTACATTAAAACAAGATTCCATGTATATTTATGAATTAATTAAAGTATAATATCCAGCAACTGTATAAAAATTTTATTTGTTACATAAAAAACTAATAAACTATTTATTTACAGTTGAAATATAATTTAAAAACCTTTCTATCATATTTCCTATATTGATTGTAATGAAATCTTACATAAGAGTATAATATATTATTTGAACAAGTTTGCTTTTTGGTAAATATCAAATTAACGGTTTGTGTTTTTTTTTTTTTTATGAATTTGAATTTTTAAGGTTTTTTTTTTTTTTATTTATTTAACAATAAATTTAGTTTTAAAAAATGTTGTTTAACTTTCTGAGTATTTGATACTAGACTAAATCTAACTTATATTAATTAAATAATTTTCTTTTCCTTTTTTCGAACGGCAAATTAAGTTTCATTTAATCTCATTTTTTATATCTCTAACACACCATTTTTAATCTAGATTTTGAAGGTATGAATGGACTAAAAGAAAGTAAAAAAAAATTGTTCGGTGCCATAGGTTTTTTCTCAACGGTGCATGAAAATATTTAAAATGTAGATAGAAAAGTAACTTCGATCTTTAAATTAGATGGAGATCGAACATTTAACCAGTATCTCCAGTTGTCAAAATATTTACTATTGATCTAAACAACACTTTATTTATAAACCCTTATAGTGGAATAAAGAAATTAATCAATTTTTTTTTTACAAAAGTACCCCTGCTCCCAAATAAAATACACAATCCTTATTTCCCTCTATTTGTCTGCCAAACCGAAAGATACACACAAATTCTCACTATCTCACACTATTCAGCCACCGCCTTTCATCACCAGTACCGCCGCCCGCCACCATATACCCACCTCACATATTCTTCATCTCTTTCTGATTTAGTGCATTTATTTATTTCAAATGTCGATCCAATGAAAGTGATTAAACTTTCACCACTCGATTCTTTCGTTTTGAATCCACACAATGGATACGGTATGTATATATTATTATTGTATCTTATCATTATTCCCGTAGTATAAATCTATTATATATTAGTTTAAAATATTATTTACAGATCAATAGCTACAAATTACAATCAAACTGATGCCAATATAAATCTATTATAATTTTATTTATATATTTTTTTTAAATTTTAGATTTTACTATAAATTTATGATTTGTTTTGAATTTGTTCGGCGTTGAATGTGAAAGATTTTACTATAAAGTACAAACTGCTTATAAAAATAATGTTTGGTCATGCACGCAATGTGTTTGATAAAATGACTCAAAGAATCGGGGTTTTGATTGTTTTGGTGCTTTTTATATGGGTCTTGTGAGTTGCCACCACTCCCTATAGTTTCTTGATTGATACTCAATTGTTGCCGGGTTGGGAAGCCAGTTGACATCTTTTTTTGAATGTCCAGGGTTGGGTTGGGAATCCACAGTCACAATGCGCGTTAATGAAAATGTAAAGCTGTTTGATTGATTTAAAGAAGATTGATATTCTAACACATGTGTATTAGGTATTTGGTAGTGATGATAGTTTTAAGGATTTACTTTTGAATCTATTAGGCAAGTCTAGGATTTGAGTTCCATAAAGATATTATTGGAAAAATGTTTGTTTCTAATGTAGTTACCTGTAATAAGATCATGACAATAAAAAGTGTATGTATATATATTTATGTAAGGAGGTGTTATACAATAAAATCTGCATTGGTTCCTTACATAACAAGTTAAAAATTCGGGTTTCATTTTTATGGTTTGGAATCTTTTTCATTTGGAAGGAGAAATTTGAGAAAGGAGACGAGGTGAGTATTGTTCTGTCAAATAAGCTAGCAACAGTAAGTTCTTCATTCTTGAACTACAAGTATCTACAAACCTATTGTACATGCTACATCATTCATTATTAAATGTTTCAATTTGTGCAGGCAAAAATTGATACAGCACGGGTGGTAATAATCATACCTGTTATTGTGTAGTTAGAGCTGTCATAGTAATTGCTTCACTTTGTATTTTAAGCAGAAGCCAACTTTTCGGCCTCTGCGTAAGAAAGTATTCATAGTATGTTCCAAGATTCTAGATGGGTTTGAGTCAAAATAATTTAATTTGCTTTTTTTTATCCATAACTTTTTGTGTAGTGATAATTTTACTTTTGTATGGATATATCTTTAACAATGTTGGTAACCAACGACAATATGTATTACTTTTCCCAAAACCAAACATATACCAAAAGGCTTCCTGTTTAACCTGTGTTTAACAAGTGTGATTATGTATTTTATGAGAAAAAAAGTATGAGAGTGCTGCTGACTCGACAGCCACAAGATGTTTTGTTTAATTGTGTGAGGATCTACTGGTCCACCTACAGTTTACTGTTTTGTTTTGCAATTTATTCAGTTTCCAGCATTATTACTGGTCCATCTAACGCGGTATGCTCATTTTATTCAGATTAGTTTACTGTATTATTATTTATTACTTTAATACTGTATGCTAGGTTCCTTTTAGATTGGACCTAGCCGAAATATTAATAACAATGCTTTATTTTCAGCTTATGATTTTAGTGCTGACCTGCTTGATTTCAGGTCACTCAAACGGCTGGCCTTGGGTTTGTATGAATATTTGAACGTCAGACCTTTGTCGTCGAAGATACCATGTGCTTGAGGTGCTATGTTGTCTTTTCTTTGCACGTATTTATAAGTCGTTGATGAGGCTAGCTTTTTGTTTGTTGCATTAGTGAATTTAGCCTTTTTCTTAGACAATATACTTTGGTCAGTTGGGAAATATGTTATAAAAGCCTGTTTTTTTTT
This sequence comes from Erigeron canadensis, assembly GCF_010389155.1. Lineage (NCBI taxonomy): Eukaryota > Viridiplantae > Streptophyta > Magnoliopsida > Asterales > Asteraceae > Erigeron > Erigeron canadensis. The sequence goes on from NC_057761.1 coordinate 20,546,410, forward strand.
CTATGTTGTTTTAGAATGTCTTTTGTTTCAAATATCTTTTAAACAACTAAATTGTTGGAAATTTTTACTGTTTTTAATAATGAAAGTTTGTTACTATTATAATCTTTAGGTAATAAAAGCGATTCATTTACTCGAACAAAATGATTACAGATCCTCTTTGTGTTTCACCAGCTGATAACTTTAACTAATTTTCCCTTTTTTTTTTGCCACTTTTAATCTGATTATTTTAGATCACCACACCTCAATTTGACCCATTTATAAGGAGTGTGGAAATTACTACCTATTATCATGGTAATTTTTAAAAGATTCACACAAGTGTTTCTTTTGCAATTATCGCCATGGCCTCACCTGGCATGTTTTATATTGTCCTTACCGTTCATTCGCTGCAACGTGCAGGTACCAGACTAATCATTATAATATAAATATTCATTTATCCTTCCTTAAACATTAAGAATACTTCATATACACAACTATATTATTAATTTATACAATTACCAACTTAGTATTTATAAATTCAAGTTTATAATATTTAAATGATGACAATCACATATAAAAACTATGTAATGTAAACAAATTTTTTCATATGGAGAAAGTCGGAGTATTAATTAATTATTAACTTTGTTCAAACAAACAAAGTTATTATCCAGTTTATAAACTCAGATATATAAATGAATGAAAAGATTATTCATGGCAGATTTTGGGAAATAGATCTGATCACAAATCAAGTATCAAAAATAAAAATAAAAAGTTAATTATCCAGTAATTGTATACCTACCTGTGTTGTTGGTATTTATCCGTGGCAGATTTCCTGCGATCTTGTTGTCGGCCAGATCCAATGCCACAAGATGAGAGGAGATGTTGTGAAACCACTGTGGTATTGTTGTATCTCTTATTCCCGAATTTGAAAGATCTAATATTAGTAGATGTGTTTGTGTCTGAAGCCAATTTGGGAATTGGGGTCCCATGTTGCAGCAGGAGCTTGCCTCAAAAATCCTCAATTGGAAGGGAGGAATCCAATGACGGCTCGCATTGAACGTTATCAATGAATTACGAGACAACCCCAACCAGGTTAGATTGTAGAGTTTGGTGAAGTGATCTTAGAAACAACCTCTCTCAATTGGTTATCATAAAGAAAAAGCAATCCGAGGTTTGAAAGCTGACCAAGACTAGTGGGAATGTTCCCACTCAATTGATTATCGGAAAGATCGAGCCATGTTAGAGCTGAAAGGCCACCAACTGAGGGAGGTATTGGACCAGACAATTGATTAATTGAAAGGTCCATGTAAGAAAGAGAGCTCAAGTTTCCAATAGAATCTGGTATTCCCCCATGGAAGCTGTTATTTCCAAGGTTTAGATGTACGAGACCAGTAAGGTTTGATAACCAAACAGGAATGGTGGAGGACAATTGGTTACTAGAAAGATCGAGCTCTGTTAACGATGAAATGCCACCAATTGAGGCAGGTATTCGACCCAACAATTGATTCCATGAAAGGTCCATGTTAGAAAGAGAGCTCAATTTTCCTATAGAATCTGGTATTCTACCATGGAAGCTGTTATTTTCAAGGTTTAGATGTACGAGACCAGTAAGGTTTGATAAACAGGCAGGAATGGTGGAGTTGATACCATTCGAAGAGAGATCAAGTTCGACAATATGACCAGTTCTATTGTCACAAACAACTCCCTGCCACACACAACATTCTAATCCGATCCATCTTGAAAGCCAATTTGATTGGTTTGTGAAGCCTTGTCTGAATAAAAGCAATGTTTGCCGCTCTCTTTGGATACATGTAACGTTTGAGGAAGCTGTGTTGTTGCTACTTGCGCCATATGTTTGAAAGAACAAGAATAATATTGTAAGATTGACAATAAAATTAGTGGTTTCCATTTTGGAGTAATTAAGATAGAGTGGATGTTGTATAATCTTTTAAGGATGTATACTCAGGTTGATGTCGAGTCAAGTACACTAGATAATTAATATTAGACTTGGAGTCAGTCAAGAGATGGTAGCCACATACAAAAAAAAGCTTGTGGGTCACAATGGTCATAATCAAGAATTTAACAGTAGACTTGGAGTTATGAATGGTACAACGTCATGAATGGTACAACGTCTTTCTAGAGCCAGTGGCCACATACATATCAACTTGTTTGGTTATAATAACATGTCAAACATGTAAAATTTTTATCAATAGCAAAAATTGTGATTTCTCTAACCCTTAAAAGTAGGGTGTGTCTTCTTTGATGATTTTCAGCTTCTTTGGAGGTTATAAAGTATTTGGTGTCTTAGCTTTTATTTTGTTTTGGAAGTTATAAGGAGGATGGCAGATCTAATTGAGTCGCAAGTCTAATATATTAAATCAGCCTAATATATTTCATTCCTTTTGCAACTGCTTTTATTAGATAATTATTTTTCACGAGAGTTACAATTTGATCAACCTAATATGTAGCATGTATTCATGCCCATTAGGTTTGTTTATCTAGGTGGTGACAATAGGCCAAAGACCACGGAGAGCCTCGGACCCTGAACTTTAGCATTGTACGACTTTAGTTTTAGTGGGTTTGAAAGCGCACAACATGTAACGTTTGAGGAAGCTATGATCATGGTGTTGCTGTTGCTTGCGCCATATGTTTGAACAAACAGGAACAATAATATACAACTGAAATGAATAGTGGTTTCCATTTTGGTTTGGTTAAGATAGAATACACCTTGTATAATTCAGGAGGAGGGGGAACGGTATCCAAGACCACTATCACAACCGGTGCCCAAACCTCATTGGCCAACAAGTTCAAGTGATCGTGCATCCTAATCAACTCCAAATTGCCGGCCCAAATCAAAACCGGGGAAATCAAGCCCAACAACATTAAGCTCCACAACAACAACAACTCGCTCCTCGTGGAAGAGCTTTTGCCGTGAATGCGGCCGAGGCTCGTGTTGATCCAAACGTCGTGGCAAGTACCTTTCCTCTCAACAATCAATATGCCACCATATTATTTGACTCGGGTTCCGATTTTAGTCTTGTCTCCAATGATTTTATACCGTTGATTGATGCTAGCCTTAGTCCATTGTCTTATTATTTTGAACTTGAAATGGTAAATGGCGGGTTAACTAAAATTGATCAAGTTGTTCGTGATTGTACCATAGAATTGTGTGACCACCCGTTCTTGATAGACTTGATTCCTTTCGACATCGGTAGTTTTGATGTAATTGTGGGAATGGATTGGATGTCGACGATGAATGCGGTTATAGATTGTGGTAGCCGGGTAGTGAGAATTCCATTAGAAGACGGGGAAGAGTTAGTAGTTCAAGGCAAGACAACCGAACCATGGGAAGGAAAGATCTATAATGTTAACGTCACAAGAGTTGAGTTGAAAGCCGTACCCGTGGTAAATAGATTCATGGATGTATTCCCAGATGACCTACCGGGCTTGCCTCCATATCGTGAACTTGATTTCCGTATTGATCTCATTCCAAATGCTTCTCCCATAGCCAAAGCACCTTACCGCTTAGCCCTCACCGAAATGCAAGAGTTGGCCGCCCAACTCAAAGAACTTCAAGAAAAGGGTTTTATCCGCCCTAGCCATTCACCGTGGGGTGCACCGGTCTTATTTGTCAAAAAGAAAGACGGTTCTTTCCGTATGTGCATTGATTATGGTGAACTAAACAAACTCACGGTGAAGAATCGTTATCCTCTCCCAAGAATTGATGATTTATTTGACCGGCTCCAAGGTGCTCGATTCTTTTCTAAGATTGATTTGCGGCCGGGTTACCACCAACTACGCATTCATTAAGATGATATTCCCAAAACGGCTTTTCGTACCCGTTATGGGCACTTTGAATTCACGGTTATGCCTTTTTGGTTGAGAAATACACCGGCAGTGTTCATGGACTTGATGAACCGGGTGTGTCCGCCCTACTTGGATCAATTTGTCATTGTTTTCATTGATGATATCTTTATCTACTCCAAAACCAAAGAAGAGCACGCCGAACATTTGAAACAAGTCTTGGAACTACTACGAAAGAAGAAATTGTATGCCAAGTTCTCCAAGTGTGAATTTTGGCTCGAAGAGGTCCATTTTCTTGGTCACGTGGTGAGCAAGGAAGGAATCCATGTGGACCCAAGTAAAGTTGAAGCGGTGAGAAATTGGAGACGATCCGAGACTCCAACCGAGATTCGCCAATTTCTTGGGTTGGCTGGTTATTATAGATGATTCATTGAAAATTTTTCTAAGATTGCTCAACCCTTAACCTTATTGACTCAACGTGAAAGAAGATTTGATTGGGGCGAAAAACAAGAACAAACATTCCAATTGTTGAAGAACAAGTTGTGTGATGCACCCATTTTAAGCTTGCCCGATGGAGCCGACGATTTTGTGGCGTACTGTGATGCATCCGGGTAAGGGTTGGGTTGTGTCTTAATGCAACGGGGCAAGGTAATTGCGTATGCATCTAGGCAATTGAAGGTTCATGAGAAAAATTACCCGACACATGACTTAGAATTGGGAGCGGTCGTATTTGCTTTGAAATGTTGGAGGCATTACTTGTACGGCACTAAAAGTGTGATCTAGACTGATCACAAAAGCCTTCAACACATTTTCGATCAAAACGAGTTGAATATGAGGCAAAGAAGATGGCTTGAACTTTTTAGTGACTATGATTGTGTTATCCGGTATCACCCGGGTAAGGCAAATGTTGTAGCCGATACCTTGAGCCGGAAAGAACAGATAAAACCAAGACGAGCTAGAGCCATGAGCCTCACCGTGATAAGGAGTGTCCGTGACTCCATCATTAAAGCACAAGGATTGGCAACTAGGCTGGAAAACTTCATCAATGAAGCATTACACGGCTTAGAGGAACAATTTGATAGGAAAGATGATGGCAGGTTGTACTTTGTTGAACGATTATGGATACCCGTTCTTGGCGGGTGGCGGATAAAATTGATGAATGAAGCGCATAAGTCGGCCTACTCGGTTCATCCGAGTTCCGACAAGATGTATTTTGGGTTGAGAGACTTGTATTGGTGGCCGGGGATGAAGAAAGACATTGCTAGGTATGTTAGCGAATGCCTCACTTGCTTGCAAGTAAAAGCCGACCACAGGAAACTGCCCGGGTTGCTTGTTCAACCGGCGATGCCGAAGTGGAAATGGGAAGATATCGTTATGGACTTCATCACGAAGTTACCTAGAACGAGAAATGGTCGGGACACCGTTTGGGTTATAGTTGACCGGTTGACTAAGTCGGCTCACTTCTTAGCCATCCGAGAGAAAGATAAATTTGACACCTTGGCACGCTTGTACGTCAAAAAGATAGTATCCAAACATTAAGTGCCAATCTCCATCTTATCTGATCGGGATGCCCGATATACTTCACAGTTTTGGAAGGCGTTCCAAGAAGCAATGGGTACTCAACTCAATTTGAGTACGGCGTTCCACCCTTAATCCGATGGTCAAACCGAAAGAACGATTCAAACGCTAGAAGATATGTTACGGGCTTGTGCCATCGAATTTGGTGGCAATTGGGATGAGCATTTACCGTTGGTTGAATTCTCCTATGAAAATAGCTATTATGCTAGCATCGGTATGGCGCCGTTTAGAGCTTTGTATGGGAGAGATTGTAGATCACCGGTAGCTTGGGCGGAGGTTGGTGAAAGCCAACTCATTGGGCCCGAAATTGTTATTGAAACAACTAAGGTGATCTCACAAATTAAAGACAAACTGAGAGTGGCCCGTGAGAGACAAAAGAAGTATGCAAATGTTAGACGACGACCCCTTGAATTTAAAGTCAGTGACTACGTTTTGTTGAAGGTGTCCTCGTGGAAAGGCGTGATTCGGTTTGTGAAGCGTGGTAAGTTGGGCCTGAGATACATTGGCCCATTTAAAATCCTTAAACGAATCGGGCCAGTAGCGTATCGATTAGAACTTCCCCCAAACTTGAGTGGAGTTCACAACGTTTTTCATGTTTGCAATCTTAGGAAATGCTTGGTCGACCCAACTCTTCATGTGCTTATGGAAGAGATCCGAGTCCATAGTACGTTGAAATTTGTAGAGGAGCCGATTGAGATCCTAGACCGTCAAACTAGAAAGCTTAATAACACTCGATACACGCTTGTCACGGTTAGATGGCGAGCGAGACGTGGACCCGAGTTTACTTGGGAACTGGAGGACTCAATGAAAGCCAAGTATCGTCATTTATTCGATGAATCTAGTTAGTTTTAGATTTCGGGACAAAATTCCTTTAACAGGGGAATGATGTAACATTCATGATTTTTGATTTAATTGACTTGTAACTAAATGATATTTGAAAATGAGCGAATTTGTTAGTTTACATGAATTATCGAACTTTTTGTTGCATAGTGTGACAACCCTCATTTTCCGACTAAGACAACGTACTTATATTTATCTAGGTATCTATCCCTAGAGGTTTGTTAGGGAAATTGACCTTCTAGACATTTAGGTATATTGAGAATTGCCCTCTAGTACAGTGAAATGCCTTAGAAATGCCATAAACAATAACTAAAATCATTCGAGATAATCTCAGGCAATAAATTAGTTCTAAATGAACTTCAGAAAATACCTTTGAACAAAAATTTTATTGTTAATCAATTAAGTGATATAAACAATAATGTAAGACTCACAAGTTGAGATAACAATCAAAATTCCTATAAATTGTCCAACAAATTAAACACCAAACCAAATTTAAGTAAATATGGTCTTGAAAATAAAAATTTCCATCTCGAAAATATTTGTGAGTTATATGTACATAAAGTGCTTAAATAATGAGTAAGTATATATATGCTTAAAAATAAATACAAGTTTACAACTAATAGCTTATGTAACCAACTAATAATACAAGAATATATCCATACATACATATATACATGGCATATACATACACTTATATATTTGTAACCAAAACAACTAATTACCTATATTTAACTAACATAACACTTACAAAATAAATACCCACTTAACCTATACTTACACTACAATATATACACTATTTTTATACAAAAAAAATAAGAAAACCCTTCATTTACCTCCCCATAGGCCGGCCCCCCTCTCACACATTCACATAACCTCATTTCAAATTTACTAAACACTCATAACTCTCTCTTGAAACTCTCACTTCTCACACACTCTTCACACACATTTTCTCTCAAGAACAACTCCACTACCTCCCTCCCTCTCCATTTTCGGCCACCACTAATCCAAGAAGAAAACATCACCTAAAATCCATTTAAACATACTAATAATAAGGGTTTTTAAGCTAGATTTACTAAAGGGTGGATTCAAGCAAGAATTAAGGGTGGTATTAAGCTTTGAATAAGGGTTATTAGAGGCTTTAAGAGTCATGAAAATTCTGCCATCTTTCTCATCAAGTAACCAAGTTCAAGAGGGTATAGTCTTCATCCTTTTTACTAGATTAAATCTTGTCTTGTTTATATTAAAAGGTTTTATCAAAAACCATGTTTTTCCTTGATTTTCTTCTTCAAAATACACTTAATGAGGGCATGTTGATAGAATCTCTCCTTTCATGCCATTGCATGTCAAGATCTAGAGGAAAGATTCAAGGATTCAACTCATATAAGACCCAAAAGTGATGATTCATGAGAAAGCTTTCAAACTAGTTGATAGGTCTATATAAATATCGATTTGTGTTGAAATAAATGGAACATATCTTCTATGATTTTCATAAATAAACTTATTTTTATGTTGTATGAAAGATTTGTTAAGAGATTTGTTCATAAAATGGTTAGATGGTCACATGCAATCACATTGCTAGATGATTTTTGTAAGAACTAAGTTTATTGATGTTGTTTGGTTAAAGATTCAATTATAAATGATGATAGATGATTTTGAATTAACTTGTAATCTGCAAATTTAATGATAAAATAGTGTAAAACTAAATAACAAGCATGTGAGAGGTGATAAAGAGAATAAAATAAGCAAGAGAAACCATTGGTTGATTGTTTGGACCCAAAATAAATCTGACAGAAATAATCTTTTCACTTGGGACGAACAAACTGGTCATTTGCAGACATTTTCAAGAAACACTTTCAAAATAAAAGTTGTAGACAAATGAGTTAAGATCAACCTACAACTGGAACCACTAAAAAATCCTGAACCAAACAAAAGATATGATTTTTCTACTGAAACTGGTCAAAACTGTAATTTTGTCTGAATATTTTGTGAACTTTGACAATTTTTATCTCCTAAACCAAAATGCTCTAGGAGGTCATACTTGGTGGAAAGTAATTTCAATGTGTCCATGACTTAAAATAAATTTGTGGTATTTTTCTGAAGGTCATATCATTAAGAACTTTTATAAAACATTTCAAGTCGCACAACAGCAACCATTCTGACCAGTTTTAGTTTCGAAATTTTTAGAGGTAGCAAATAATGTCTAAAAATTAAGTAAAAATTTAAAAAATTATAAGACACATATAGGTTGCTACACAAAAATCAGGAAGGTTCAAATAATTCGTCTTGACCCCAAAATAGTAGCTAACATTTCGTAAAAATAAAGTATAAAACAGAAAATTTGTAAGTAATCTTATAAATGGCATAATGGGCTATGTAATGAACTAAGAACCATAATGGGCTAACCCGGCCCAAATAACCAACCCATAAAACCACAAATCAGTAGGCCCACCTAGTCCAATAAGATATATGGCCCAATAAACAATATAACCCATTAAGCACATAACCCAAATAAGGTGAAGCCCAACAACTAATGTAAGCCCAAAACATTTAAAAGCCCATGACACTTGGGCCTAATTGATAATGACCTATAACACTTAAACGAATTTCATGAACCAAGTAATCGCAAGACAAATCGATAAATATACGAGTTGAAGATAAGTGTTATCAAAATAAATCAAAGATAATTAAGTGAGATAAACATAAGTAATTATGTTAGCCAAACTATATATTGACATCACAAATGCTAATTCGTGCTAAAGTTGGTTACACATCAAATGATGAACAAGGATAATATAATAATTTAATATGGCATTTATATATGATAACCTAATATGCCAAGTGAAACCACAAATGAAGCCAAGTTACCGAGAACCTAACAACTTATAACTACGAATGTAATAAAAGTAACCTTTTACACCATCAATCCCTACAACCAAAACGATGTGAGTGTTACCAATATACTTGGATCCCACAATTGATAGCAACATAATGAAAGTGACATTTCTAAGTGATGGCTTAAGATAGGAACTTACGTATATTAGTCCTATCGTAGGGATAGTCTTGGCTTGAAATATGATGGAGGAACATAATGGATATATGGTCAAGGAAGCTATAGATGGAAAATACCCATTTTGGATAGATGAGTATAATATGCGGCATATCAAGGTGAGTCATGGCCCCCTTTCAAACTATTTTATGTGTTTAACTATCGGGGTGAAAAACATGATATATAAATGAAATTGCTTTTATATACATATATGTATATATTGATTTTTGATAACATGATTATGAAATGAAATTGTTTCGTATGTTCAATGTGATAAATGTTTTATGATGAGCTTGAGTTCCGTCAACCCGTTTTCTTTCGGTACACTACTATTTACTCCGAAAGTGGAGGCCTATAGTTAGAGAGTTGCACAACTAGGTTTCGTCCACCCACCCATAAGTGTAACGATGGAAGGTTGGTTGCCTTTGTGACGACCCTCACTTCCAGTCCGACCATAGTGGTGCTCTAGCTACCTTATATTTAAATGGTCGACTCCATGGCATGACCCTATTATTATTATTAATACGGCACTTGATTGACAGCTTGTGCCATGAAATGAATTATATATATTGTTGGACTGGATAAAATGGTAGTAGTAGTGGCTCAAGCATTTACTCATCAAAATGATGTAAATTATGTCTTTGTGGCTAAATGAAATTGATATTGAATTATGCCCTTGTGGCTAAGTGAAATTGATATTAATATTGTTGATAATTGGAAATTGTTTGAACATAGGGATTGGGTATCATCCCTCATATGATATCTTGAAAGACGTTGAAATTGGTGATATTGAAATGATTTTGGTAACCGAATGATTTTGGTATGATATACGATTAATCGATTTATATACTTTTTCTCTCATGATGATTTGACAAATGAGAACCTGAAATTTTACTATGGATTTTCCCAAGTCTTGATACGACATTATGGTATTTGGAAACTTGATAACATGATATGAAAATTTTGTCGGTCATATGGTTTGGATATTTCGAAATGTAATAGTAATCGGTTTTCTAAGTATTAAAACAGTGATGTACCAAGATTTATATAAAAACCTATGCACTCACCAACTACGTTTTCGTAGTTGACACTTTGTCTTCATGCTTTTCATGAAATAAGCTTAAGCATTGAGGATTTATATGCTTCATGATTATTTGCATTGCACTTTTGAGTCAAAGATCAAACCTTGTGATAGGCAATGGAATCTGCCTTGATCATTGTAGTTTACTATTTCATGTGCTTGTTATTTGGTTCGTGGACTTAATATCCAAGTATGGTGGACGCATTTGTACTTGGAAATTGGTTCACATGTTTGTACATTGTAAATTATTTTTATCAAATAAAGCTATGGTGAATGTTATTTATAATCCTTTGTTTTGAATACTCGACTTTCTGTATATCTCATTGTTCCGCCTTAGTTGGGGTGTTACACATAGTAACGTAACGTGAAGTCTAATTGTGTAAACGGTCTCGTTTTAGCGTTTAAATGGTTAACGTTTAGCTATTTATCGAATTTAGCGGAGCGGGAGCCCAAAAATGGACTCCCTAGGCCGGCCCCCATTCCCCTCTCACTCACTCACTCACTTGATTTACTTCCCATATCCATTTACTTCATCTCTCTCTCTCTCTCTCTCTCCCTCATTTACTCTTTCTTTCTCTCTTTCAACCACCACCCCAAAGCATCATAAATTATCCATAAATTCCCCTAAATCTTGTGTTAGTAGTAGTAAATTAACAAAATCAAGTAACCCTAATAATAATAATAATAATAATCACTCTTCAAAGAAATCAAGGTTTATAAGTGTTCATCCAAGTTTTTGCCCTAAACCCGAATTCGGAAGATTTCGACCCTCTTGGTAAGTTAAATTCGTCTTAAAACCTTTCCTTTATGTTTATAACGTCATTACTGGTCATATCTAAGAAACCCTTGGTCAAAATCGGGCTAAAACTTGAAATAGGTCAAATTAGGGTTTCATTAGGGTTAGTTTGGATCAAGAACGATTTGGACATGTATTTGTGTTAAAGGATTGAATTTGCTTGATGAAACATGTTTGTTTATACTCAATGATGTTTGTTTAAGCATAAAAATGAACCTTGAAGCACCACAAATCGATTTGGATGTCAAAAATTGAGTTTGGTTCGTGTTTGGCATGTTTTGGAACTGATCTAGGCATCGGTACGTCGCACCTCCTCCTTGGTGCGCCGCACCAAAGTCTAGTTGAGGTTTCTGGACAAAACTTGCGCCGCACCCCTCACTTGGTGCGCCGCACCTGCATTTTGGTGCGTCGCACCTATCCTCCAGGAACTCGCTTACCTTGTTTCGATCGTAACTTTTGATCCATAAGTCCGTTTTAAGTGTATGACCTATCGTTAGAATCGTATGAGAGTCTAGTTTCTCTTAGTATCATCCTTTTTATGAGAAGCTATCACCATTTTTCCCGAGTCCCTCGTTTCTCCAATCGTGTATCCGACGTCCGACCTTGGGGTGTCTTGTAATGGCCTAGGGTGACTGTGAGTCCCTCGATAGCTATAGATCGCTCTCGAGATCGTCTATGATTATGTCGTGAGTGCGGAATCCTCACGAGATAACTAGTTTGATTAGTAAACTGATATATCGCTAATTATCAAATAAATAATCAGCCGTATAGTGCTATCTTCGTTTCTATAAGCTATAGAACGAACTTAGGTGTCTGGAGTACTTGTATGTCGAACGTATATATTATCTTAGGGTATTCGTTCGTATATATATGTTTCAGGTCGAACTGGGCTTGCTGGGCTTTGTTCTTACGAACTTAGCTGCCAGCCCATCTAACGAAGTTGATCTTCGTTTGTACCAAACGAAGTTTATCTTCGTTTGCCTCTAACGAAGATATACCTTATCTTCGTTAGATGTAATACTTAGTTATATTCCTAAGTGTTTCATCTTAAGGAATCCTAACACATATTATATATTTGTACTTGTATATCACACAACAAACATCATACATAACACACACACATATATATAACTCCAAAACATGTAATCGATCATTACCAAAACATAAAGTCCATAATCTATCAATTACATATATAGATACGACATAAATTAACATAATGTCTCAATCTAAACAACATATTAAATCTAAGTTGATGTTGTCACATCAACGTGCATCAACAAACTCCCCCTTGACAGCAGCACCTTCGATTTCTTAGTCTTCAAAATCTGATCATTCATCAAACAACAATCTTTTGCTATTTGCATGAATATCTTCATGTAAGCAAAGCTGAAGTATCTTACGATATCTACTTTCTTCATGCTTCCAAAATGGCATAAACGAGCACTCCGTATCGTATAACTTCCTCAGATCATTTCTTGAGAAGTTCACCAGCTGCATCGGATCATAAACTCTTCTCAACAAAATCTGCTTCTTTGAATCTGCATACATTTTGGCTTCACCAGAATTTCGATCAATTTCCCAATTATCCATCTTGTCCAAGACATCTTGTGCCCATTTCTTGGCAGGAACCTTGATCATGCATTTAATATCATGTTGAACAAACTCAACTATTTTATCTGGTTTAACCACTCTTTTCTTCGATCTTGGCTCAATCTTAAATTTTGGTTTATCAGAATCTTTCATGTTCTTCCTTAACCAAAAATCTTTTCTAAGATTCTTACCAACAACGTCAGCTAAGCCATCATCACTTGGATCGATAATCCAGTTATTTCCAAGCTCATGTAAATCTTCTTCACACAAACTTCTGAAATGTCTCTCACACTATGCTAAGTACTGAAAACCTTCTGGTCTTTTAAGCACAAACAACTTCAATTCATCATCATAAAACCAACTCCAGATGATTGTCTTGTACTTTGCAGCATCTTTATTTGAGATATGAGTCCAATACAAATTCGATTTCCACGTTTCCCTATGTATTATCCAATCATTTACTCTTTTCTCGGGAACACGTCGATCAACAATATGTAATGAATCATCATCTCTGAAAGGAACTGGAAAATCATTTGAATTGAATGGTATCGTCACATTAATCTCATATTCAGATGGAATCGACACATCACCATTCTTAGCATACACAACAAAATGTAGAACTTGAGTTAGGCTGCTGAATGGGACTTGAAGCATTCTTTCTCTAACATCTGATCTCTGCTGATCCAACACTCTATTTTCTTCAATCAACGGATCTTCAGGAATTGAGTCCCACACTTCATCAAACCCATAAGGCCTCTTGAATATATCTAGATTTGGTTCAGGGACAAATTCGCCTTCCTCGAGCTCATCACCATCAAAGAATAAATCTGTATAATCTGGATCATCTATTTAAATTTACACAAAATGAACACCAGAATAAAAGAATAAACATAATAATTATAATAAAGATGAAATGTACTTGTATTAAAATAAGATAAATTACATTTTCATTACATAAAATGTCATAACTTATTACACACAATCAAGTATACATTCTATCTATCAATCTTTATAATAGACAAAATTAGAAACCTGAATCACGAGGAGAACCAGAAGGACCAGCACCAGAACCAGAAGCACCTTGCTGAGAAGTATCACCTCCTGTCTCCCCCTCGATCGCTGCACCCTTTCCTCTATCTTCAACTGGGCGAGAAACATTCCTTGCAACAGCATTATCAGCATCATCATCGTCATTCTGACGTCGTGGTTGAACCGCTGACAATCTGCATACCTCTTCCGGAACTTCTCCCCCTTGATTCTTGACCCAGTTGATCAAAAAGGTTAAGGCAGCACGAGTAGCAGTGAGATCTGACTCCAAAGTGCGAACTTTGGTCTCCAAAAGATCAACTCGATGACCAAGAACAGGAACAACAGCAGTAGTCGGGCTTGGAGAATCAGGCATTGCTACAGAAGAAGCTTCAACAACACGTCGACGCTTAATTCTGGTATACTGAAGATCAATACTCCCTTGCCTCTTTGCTGGACTAACCGGACTTGCTCTGTTCACAGGGTCTTCCATATCTTCAAAGATCTCTCGCAATTCAGAATCATGCTGAGCTGCAACATCGGGATCGATCTTAGCAGCAGAAATTGAGTTAGCAGAATCTGAAATTGCTGGAGTTGCGTGACAAGCTTTGCTTCTGCATTCTCTATGAAACAAAACACCCGCTTGATCAAACGACTGATGCGAATGATCGCTTTCAGAAGCAGCCGTAATATCATGTATCATCTTAGTTCGACGTTCAGCAGCAGTAGAATCATCTGTGTCTGTCGCAGTTGTAGCAGCAGAACCGTCGAAACTATCAACATCATCTCCATCATTTCCAACATCCAAACCAGCAGACGCATCCCCGGAGTCATCATCAGAACCATCAACAGAATCATCCGAACTTTCAGAATCACCAGACTCAGAATCGTCATCAACATCATCCATAAACATATCATTCTCAAGACGAGATCGATAGTTTGGATTAATCAGGTGACCAAAAAGTGGTGGATCATGGAGACCAGCCACATTACCCGTATTTGCCTCTAGATCAGCAAAAAGACGCGAAGGCCAAGCATGAAGAACGTAGCGAGGACCTTGGTCATATTCTAAGTCGGGACAAAAATGTCTAACTATAGCCATCACAAATCGAGGATACAGAAGAAATCGCTTTCTCCCCCTAGCATTAATCTGATCAACAAACTCTTGATAAAAATATCGGGAGAAAGGATAAGGGCGATTATATACCAAAGCAACCATCTGCGACGCAATCTGTGCAGATAGTTGATCAAAGCCAGCCTTGCGATTGCTCAAACAGACAAGCAATGCATACGCCAGATACCTCCATCTGCCCTGAAAACCACTCTTGTCAAAAGGAAGTTTGACCTGTCCAACAAACCCCATTCTCTGAAAGCAGCGAAGAAGGAGTTCGAACTCGTAAGTCATTTCAACATCTTCCTCTTCTTGTACGTCTGGTTCTGCTCCTAGATGCAAAATAGTGCGAAGCGACTCAGCATTGAAATCAAATGTGGTGCCTTCAACAATTGCTCGTACAAAACTTTGGCCATCAACCATAACTTCATGAGCAGTAGACCAGAAAGAATCAATATACAGCTTAATCAGTCTCGGCGAATCACAAAAAGCAAAGGATAATCACGAGCGAGCAATGTAGTTGAACATTTCATGAAAATGTTCGCAATTATGCTGATCTGGATCTAGGTTCAGTGCAAGATTGTGCTTTTTCACAAATTGACGTGGAGCGAAAGCCATTTCTGCAAAACCAACCAAAATATCGAAACAACTATAAATAATCACGATAAATGAATTGCCGAGTTGAAAAACCCTAATATGAAAAACCCTAATCCAGAATTTCGCAAAACAAGTCTGAACGAAGATAACCAATAAATTCGTTAAGTAGATAGAACGAAGATAGAAGCTAAATTCGTAAGCAATAACTAAACGAAAATAGATCTTAAGTTCGTAAGAATTAAATCTAAATTTACACCTAACGAAGTTTAAGTTCATAAAGACTAAACTGTACATGCAAGTTCGTAAGTTACAAAACTTATCTTCTAAGTTCGTAACCTATAAACGAAGCCTAAGTTGCTTCAATAATGGATCACCTTCACAGTGAGCTTCAATAGCATCGAACAGTTGCTTTGAAGTCTTGTACTCCTGTTTAGGAAACAAGTGCACTAATTCTTGAGGAATGCACATTCTAAGAGTAGAAAGAGCCTTAACTTCAACAGCATACAAGGATTTTTCTTCACCTTTTAATTCTCCTACTTTGTAATTAGTTGTAACACCGTTTACAGTAAGAGTTGGCCATTCATATCCTTCAGTGATCATAATCCACATATTCAAATCTTCTCGTTGAATATAATCTTTAAATCGACCTTTCCACGCCCAGAAGTCAGCCAATGAAACTAACTTCGGTGGAGAATTAGTACGTCCAACGAGATAATCATGACAGACAAGAGAATTCAGGTATTGAGCAACAGCAGTGTTGGTTGACGAGGAAGCCATTTCGGAATTTTTTTTTTGCACTGAACGAAGATAGATCTTAAATTCGTTTGAATGAGAGAAACGAAGATAGGATTAACTTCGTTTGCAGGAGGAAACGAAGATAGAATTATCTTCGTTTGAAGGAAAGAACGAAGATAAAGCAAAAATCCGTAAGGTGAGAGTAACGAAGATAACTTGAAATTCGTTTGAAGAAACTTAACGAAAATAAAGCTAAAAACGTTGGAAGAACTCGAAACGAAGATGAGGTTAATTTCGTTTGCTAAATTCGTTTGAGAAAACGAAGTTAGCGACAGTAAGGGTGTCGGGAGGTGGATTTTCAGAGAAAAGAATCAAACAAAATGATCTCGAACCTTCGATAAGAAATCGATTGGCTCTGATACCACTTGTGAGTCCCTCGATAGCTATAGATCGCTCTCGAGATCATCTATGATTATGTCGTGAGTGCGGAATCCTCACGAGATAACTAGTTTGATTAGTAAACTGATATATCGCTAATTATCAAATAAATAATCAGCCGTATAGTGCTATCTTCGTTTCTATAAGCTATAGAACGAACTTAGGTGTCTGGAGTACTTGTATGTCGAACGTATATTATCTTAGGGTATTCGTTCGTATATATATGTTTCAGGTCGAACTGGGCTTGCTGGGCTTTGTTCTTACGAACTTAGCTGCCAGCCCATCTAACGAAGTTAATCTTCGTTTGTACCAAACGAAGTTTATCTTCGTTTGCCTCTAACGAAGATATACCTTATCTTCGTTAGATGTAATACTTAGTTATATTCCTAAGTGTTTCATCTTAAGGAATCCTAACACATATTATGTTTGTACTTGTATATCACACAACAAACATCATACATAACACATATATATATAACTCCAAAACATGTAATCGATCATTACCAAAACATAAAGTCCATAATCTATCAATTACATATATAGATACGACATAAATTAACATAATGTCTCAATCTAAACAACATATTAAATCTAAGTTGCTGTTGTCACATCAACGTGCATCAACAGTGACTTATATTGTAATGTAATCCATAATGTGATGATTTAATATGATATAATAGGTTTGTGACCGTTGTGCTCCCCGCTTATCCGCTTAGTCACCTTCTACCAACGCTTAAAGCAAAGGTGAGTTTCGTAGCCCCTACGTTTACGTTATTTGGGGTGGAAAGTGTACTCGTTTGTTAAATGCTTGTTAGTTGATATGATTGATTATGATATTGAACGAGATGATGATTACTTACTTGTTTTGCTTGTTTCACGTGATTGCATGTGTTATGATTACGCATTGTTCATCATGTAAGTCGTGCCGGTTTATTACGCATTATTTATTATGTAAGTCGTGCCAGGAACGTATTTTTACGCATTGTTTATCATGTAAGTCGTGCCGGTTACTACGCATTATTCATTATGTAAGTCGTGTCAGGAAACGTATTTTATGCATTGTTCATCATGTAAGTCGTGCCGATTATCAATATTGTTAAACGTTGACTTGTGTTGATTTGTGTGGACATGATTAGGTATACTAATCCTCGTGTAACGTTAACGGTTGCTATCCCGACACATTTGATCTCTTTATCTAAACCTGCGAACTCACCAACTTTATGTTGACACGTTTTAGTACACTTTTCAAGTGATCAGGTAATTGGAAGACGTGTCGGTTGATGATTGATGGTTTGCATGCTAGGATTAGACTTGGACTTACTGTGGATCTGTGATTCATTATCCCCGCTTATGGGTTATGCTTAGGATCATATGCCATCTTTTGTACTCTCTTTTGTAAACGTTTGATGGTCGTGCTCCTTATGAATTTTTGAATGGTCATGGACTTGTATTTGATTAAATTGTATGGATTACCAATCCTTTTAATGCATCTAGATTTGTCTCTACTTAATTTCCATGTCATGCTGTGCTTTTCTTGTGATATCCCATTATTCCGCCTTGTTGGGGTGTTACAAAGAACAAAGTGCAAGCTGATTCTCAACTTAATTCTTTTATTGATGAATAAAAGGAATTACAAGTAGTTGTATAACAGATTAGCCTACAAATCTAACTACTTGGCTGAATAGCAAGTTACAACTTTGTTAATAAACCTTACTAGCTCAAGCTGAGTAAAACACGGATCCAAGCTGATAATCTTTAATCGTTGTGAGAGTTAACGAACGGATGCACACATTCTTGAGACACAAAGGTTGGTTTATATAGGCATCAACACTGCCTTGGATGTCGCCCATTTCTTTTCACGCGTCTTGATCTAATGGCCTTTGCATGATCAGTACTTGGTGATAGTGACATCATTTTTTTTGTTCCCTTCTTGCTTACCAAGGTTGATCGTGCAGCAACAATACGATGGACACCTCATAGAATATTTACAATCAACAACTGGCACTTCTAGAATGTCCTTTCGGATGCTTATCCAGCTGATTGATGATATATACAAAGTTATAACAACTCTGGAGCACTTGCAATACTCCAGGCTAACAATGTACCTTCTAAGCTGATTGTAAGACCCAAGCTGACCCATCAGCTTGGTCTTCTATCCTTGTTCTTCATCTTTAATTTAGACCAAGTGCTTGTTCTTTTCTCTTGATGCAGCTTGAAAGATACCATCTTCTTATGAAGATATTTAGGCTAACTTAGCTTGGACCCATCTAAGCTGACTCGTCTCTAGACCAAGGTCTTTAAGTATTCTTGAACTGTTGTCATCTTCAAATCTTCTTTGTGAAATATAAGAGTTACTTGACTCCAACAATGCTTGACATATTATTGGGTATCCTAATAGCAGTTACGCACGACTAATCTTAACTACTTGATATTGGTTTTCTTCCCATGGGTAATCAGAAGCAGTTGCATCACTAAACTCTACTCGCACACTAGTTTTATATACACAAATCCACAAACGCGAAGTTAATACCGCTAAAAACCAAAGTAGTTGATCTCAAAGATGTTCATGTGTCAAACTTCAAAATCTAATTACACCACTTCAAGTCATAAAAAATTTTGAGAAAGAAAACAAACTTTTAAATAAAATTTCGAAAGGGGTAAATTCAAAATTTAGAAATATTCAAAATCCTAATATTTTTCTAAAAGGTTTAATTTGAAAATGGTTTTCCAAACACATGCATTGTTGGTCTAGTAACTTGCACATGTTTTGTTTAATTTAAGCAATAAAGTAAATATACAGAAGCACAAAATATAAAGAAATCTAATTTTAACTTTGTTAATGATGTCAGAGTTATAATTTAAAACTAGACTAACTAGTTTTGGGAATCTAGAATACACTAAACATTCTAACTATTACTCGTTTAATATACTAACGGCGAATATGAGTGAAGAAACAACTTCTAACCGTTGCCTATGACTTCATGTATTGCGATGACTCAAGGAATTACACACTTACAAGTTACATCAATGAACAAAAGCTTTGGTCTTCACCATCTATTGACTTTTGTAGACGCACTTGCAAAAGTCTTCAAGGTATTGAATATTATTCTAAAAGTGCATTGTCAACATTCCATTGGTTAATGGTTAAATACATTTGACTTCTAATACTTCTAATTATCCTTTTGTTTTTGGCCATTTTAGATTAATGAAAAATCATGTAGAGTAGTTATACAATATATCCATTCTTTTAATGGATATGAAATAGTCACGTGATTGGTTGACTTTTTCTGAAAGACAAATATGTGACTATTTTGTTGGGCAATTTTCTTCTTTCATATATGTAACATCCGGGTTTTCATCGGTCAACATAACGGGACTAGTAGTTTTAAAACGTCAACTTTGATAAAGTAAACTTTTGTAGTGAAAAGGTAGGCCTATAAATAGTCATTAGAAACGTAATTTTGAAATAGATAATAACATGTCAACGAAGTATTTGAATGAGTCTCGGGTTAAAAGTTTTAACTAAACGAATCATTGCCCGGGGGATACCGGAACTAGTTGTGCGAGTGCTAGTGGGGAACAAAACCCAACTCCTCCTCCTTTTCCTTCTCATTCTTGCACTTGACTTTCTCTCTCACACTTTCCCTCTCTTCTTTTTCTCTCTAAAAGCAAGACCAAACACCCTTCCATTATTTTCTTCATCATCTTCTTTTTCTTCTCTTCATAAATTCGGATTTAGGTTGGTGATAATAACAAAAGTGTTAGAAAATTGTTGTATAATAATAATTTCTTGCAAAACTTTTAGATTTTTGGTTTATGTAAGTGTTCATCTTCTCCGAGTGCTCCAAAACCGGATTTTTAGCTTCGGGTCGAATTGGTAAGTGTTCTATAGCTCAAAATGTTCCTCTTAACTAGTAGAATACTTCCTTGTTGTAGATCTAAACGATGGGAGGTCGATTTGAGTGTAAAATGTGTGTGTTTAGCTTAAAAACGGGTTTTGAGTTAAAGCTTGAGGAATCAGAAGTGGGTTTGTGAAATGATTTGATTTTCACATTTGTTTATACTTGTATTAAGCTGTGTTAGAGTTTAAAGCTTTGATCTTTATGTTTGATGGGTCAATTTGTGTCGAAAATGAGGTTTTTGCTCGAAAACATACGTTATGCACCGCACAAAAGTTTTATGCTCCACATATTTTGAGTTGAAAATTTTCTGACCTCAAAAATGCTGAAATATGCGCCACATATTTCTTGCATGCGCCGCATATTTCCGAGTTCAGCCAACAACCTGAATTTTTGAAGCTATCGTAACTTTTGAACCGTAACTCCGTTTTTGACGTTCAAGATATCGATGGAAGCGTAAATGAGTCTAGTTTACAATGGTATAAGCCTCTGACTCCAAAACATAATTAGAACAAATCAAAAGTTTCGATGAAGCAACAGTGGTCAAGTCCCGACTAGTCATTGTGAAACAAAACGTAACGAGTCTACCTTGGTTGGATCAAAGACTTATAAAAAGGATATAATAAAGCATTTATAGTAGTATTAGGTCAATATTTAGGAGACCTTGACTTTTGAGATGCTTTAGGATTAATGTGATACGTGTATGATAGGTTTCGGCTCTCGTGGACATCAGTTCTTCGGCTCTCGTGGACATCAGTTCTCTTTCCTTTCATCTTGGGATTGTATTGTGCGCGTCGGGTGAGTTTTGTAGCCCCTACTATATGTTGTATGCTTAAGGGGTGGAAAGATACTCGCTATGTGTTTACATGTAATGCTGTGGATTAAGCTTATGTTTATTTTACGTGCATACATTTTTGTGCTAGTACAAGTCATAGGTAGACATGTATCGTGATTGGTATCTTTGTTGACGTAGTTGAACATATAAGATTGTTTTATCCTATACAAGAATGATATTTTGATATGGTATATGATATTTGATGTATTTATATGGTTAGAAATTGGTAGGTTTTCGATATGCTTAATGGGTGTTGGTCGGGTGGAGGGAAAGCCGATGGTATCACCTGTATACAAACCCTACCAATACCTAAATGGCATATTGGAAACCTAGATCCATTTGGTGATTTAGTTAATTGGAAAGCGTTACTCTTTGCTAAACGTGAACGTGTTGTTATGTGGATACATCATTGTTGATTAGACGTCGTATTGTTATATTGATATCGTGTTGTATTATACGTGTGTAAGACCTGACGTTATGGATTGTTTAATCTTTATTATTTATATGTTATGAGACAAAAGACTTATATTATATTTATAGTAAAACGTGACAGTGGATTGAAGAATCCACACCTGGTATGATTATGGCCACATTATGACAATATTATATGTAAGACGATTGACGTATATTATATATATTATGTAAGACGTGATGGTGGATTGACGAATCCACACTCGACATGATCATACTCAGGATACGGGTTGTTGAACCCATAATTTGACGTTATTATTTATATATGACGGAAGACATTATACGTTACGGATTGTTGAATCCACGTTATATATATACATATATGTACTTGTATCGAGGAAATCATTGTTGTTAACCGTTGAACGTTGAACATGTTATGTGATCCTACGAACTCACCAACCTATTGTTGACGTTTTTGTGTATCTTTTCAGGTATAAGAGAAATCGCTTGCAAGCTAGGAGTTGATGCCTATAGATGGACCTAAGGATCGTTTGATTTCATTCTAGATCTTTAGACTCGGGCACAATGCCTTAGTTTGTTTTCCCTTTCATGAGATTTATATGTTGTATTTTGATTCATGTATGACAGTCTCTTGTGTTATATGAACATTATATAGTTTTTCTGAGTAATATCCATTTGCAAGCTCGTTTGAGTTGCATCTCATGTTTTCGCCACTGGTGGGTGTTACAATATACACTTAATTTAGAGATACAAAATTGGAATTAAAATACTTAGACAAACATACATAACACTGACTTGATGTTCATCAAAGAATGACATTAGCAACCAAGTATGGAATGATGGTATATATAGAGCAAGTACGTGTAGTAATATTAAAACACTAAAACAAGTATAGATGAAGGTAAATTATAAAAAAAGGATGTCGTTAGCTACATCTTAAAGACATTTTTGAAAATTTATCATCCGAGACAATACAACCCACATACATGTGTCATATAATTAGATTTAGCATCAACTTATTTTTGATTAATAATAATTCATTTTGGATTTTATATCATCATTAGTAATGGATAAAAAGACTGCCTTTGTTATTTTAGTTGTTTTAGTTAGCCAGGTATAACTTGCATGCTCACTAATTCTTCAAAGGTTAGATAGAATTATGTAGTTTACTACATGAACCTTTTATAATATACCTGAAGACAAATCATACGAATACAAAGAGTGTTTTAACGAACTTTTCTTAAAATGTCATAATACACAACCTATTATCTACTACCAAACACATAATTATAGTACATTAGTACATATAATACTGAAAAATCATAGTAGACTAAATTATATATGCTAAAACTTACTTTTCATTATAATAAAACACAAAACTTTTGATTCTTGAAGCATAATCTTGTAGAATCTTCACATCAACGTAAGGTACCAATATAACCTTGTCGAAGATTAATTTTTGAACCCAAAAATAATACCCCCATTCATTTGATAAACAAACCACAACATAAAACATTAAATTAGAAAAAAAAATGTTTTTTGTGAATCCAAAAGTATTATACCTCATTAGAAAGACTTCCTTTTAATTCGAGCGAGAGTCACTAGAATTGAAATAGTTAGCCAACTGCAAACATTCTCTATCATTTCAAAGTAAGTTATCCTCCAAATCCTAATAAAGTGCAAGCTACCAATAAGTCCCATAAATCCAATAACGAAACCCGAGACCATACCGGTATAAAACCATGACAAACCATGTAAACTATCTTTACTTTCACCATCACCAACATGAGTGTATAATAAATTGCTTTCTTTGCAATTTCTTGGCAGTGGTTTTCCACATAGTCCGTTGTTCCCTTCATACATTGTAGGATCATTAAAAGTATTAAACTGATTTCCAACTGGTATTGGACCAAATAGTTTATTAAATGATAGGTTCAAGTAGCTTAGAAATATCAAGTTGCCCATACTTGGAGGAATTTGACCTGACAACTTGTTGCTCGACAAATCTAAAGATTCCATTGACTTCATATTTCCAATACTTTTTGGAATGTGTCCACTTAACAGGTTTCTTGAAAGATTTAAAGATTTCAGTGATATAAGATTCATCAATACATCAGGAATTTCTCCATCAATTTTGTTGTTCGAGAGATCTAAGGATACAAGAAACCTAATTGTCTTGGTATACTTCAATTGAAGGCCCTTTATGTATGCCTCGACATTTTCTTCATATATAAAGGGATTATCTGTGGTGTCGAAGTCAATCGTCATCGTCATCATACCCGTTATATTACCAAAGCAATGAGGGATACTTCCTGTTATGCTATTATTTGCCAGGTTTAAATATTGAAGATGCTTGATTTGACAAAGTTCGGTTGAAATCTTACCCATTAACTTATTTGATTGGAGATTCAAGATTCTAAGCTTTGATAGTTTTTTTCCAATCCAAGAAGGGATATTACATGTTAGCAAATTGTTCCCTAGATCAAGGGTTTCCAAGCCTATCATGTTATGTAAAGCCACCGTGATAGTGCCCTGAAATTTGTTGTTGTGCAAATGCAAAGACCGAAGCTGTGATAAAGAACCTAATGAGCTTGGAATATCTCCCGTTATAGTGTTATTTGTAAGATCGATCGTCTGTAGTTGAATCAAGTTTCCTAAGCACATCGGAAGAACTCCAGAAAAGTTATTATTGGATAAATCCAATATCACTAATCTAAGTTTCTCGCATAAGTGAGCTTGAATGCTTCCATTAAAACAGTTGTTTCCAATATTGAAAACTAGGAGACCTGATTAGGTAATCATTAGTCTATTTAAATATATAAGAAAAGAGAAATTGTCTTAGGTTGAACTATAGTTAAATTGAACTACAGTTAAAATTTATATATTAGTAGACAAATATTGGCATAGAAACACATTAGTCTTTTTTAAACATAAACAAAACTTTTTTTCACACTGCAATGAAGTAATTTGAACTTGATTTGTGTAATCAAGAAGGATTAACATTAGTGTGTGTTAGAATGAAAGTGTGTGGAAGGAAAGACAGAGAAAAATATATCTTTTTAATATGTGTGATTAACCGGGGGAAGGGGGGGGGGCTTATTACAATATGTAGTTATAAGTAAGGGTGAACATGGGTCGATTTGAGTCGGCTTTTTCCCTAAAACCTAAACCCAAAGTGATCTATTCGCTTTTTAGGAAACCAAAACCGTTGGATTTGGTTTTGGTTCGGTTCGGTTTGTCAGCTTTTCGGTTCGGTTTGGATCTGTTTCGTTTTTATACGCTTTTTGTTTATTATGCTATAAATTTAACTTTCAATTCTTAAGGAAAAAATATTATATCAAAACTATAATATACGAGCAATGGTTTTAATTAACTAATTATACTTTTTTTGTGTTAAAATTGATATAATATTTTTATAAAATGAATTGACGTTGTATTACGTTTTCATCAAAAACATAGAATTTGTTAATTTGTATACTAAAAAGGCAAAAAAAAATTAAAATATATTAACATATTTACTAACTATAGGTAATAAATATAAATGTAATATGATATATTTATAAAATAAATTAAAATGTATTTGGTTCGGTTTGGTTCAGTTTTTGATCGGGTTTTTGCATATGAAACCAAAACTCGAACCGATCCGTTCCATTTTAGAAAACAAAAACCAAACCGACCGGTTTCGTTCGGTTTTCGTGGTTCGGTTTTCTCATTTTTTTTTTGTTTTTGGTTTTCTTGTTCGGTTTTTGCTCACTCCTAGCTATAAGTGGAATCTTCTTATATGCTAATAGACCATTGTTTAAATGAATTATCGCCCAATCAGAGTTATTGATTTTTTCAAATTGATTTTTGTTTTCAATTTTGACTTTTACTATTATAAAAAATATGGGCCGACAAAAACTTTAATTTAAATTACTGAAATGATACTTGTGGTTTTATCGAAATTACTGCATATCTGTAAGATACACCAATGGTACCTATTTTTATATAAATTCACATTCAGACCATACCTTACATTGACGGTCGTTAGTTTTCTTAAAGTAGGCCTACTCGTGAAATATGAAACACGTTATACACCATCCATGTAATTTATTCTTATTATCTATCAAGGAATTCGTTTTTTTATAATAAATTTATTAATACTAGTATTATATAATAAACCATTATCATTTTATGAAAAATGTTTTATTTTTTAAAAACTATATATTGTTATTTTACAAATTTTATTATTATTTTCTAAAGATTTTATGTATAAAAACTTTTAAAAAATATGTATCAAAATTCTAAGAGATTTATATTAAAAAATATTAGTATTTATTTATTTATTATTGTCAATGAATTGATGATTCATTGGTAATGTATTGTCGAATTTCATCTCTTTACATATTATTATTATTCTTATCATTATTTTTGATGACTTAAAATTGAGTTACTTTTTCTAATGTATTAAAATACTACTACTTGAAGTATTTTATAGTCTTTATTAAACTTCCAATGCGATTTTTATAGAAAATAGTAATAATATATCAATTATTACCAATTTTACAAAATATTTAATTATGTTTTTATTGGTTTGGGAAAGGATTTTGGTCTTTTATCAATTCATTCATAATACAAAAGATAAAAAAATTTATGGAAAAAGTAAATATCTAATGTATTAGATATACGCAAAGAGTGAAATCTAATCGGTTCTTTTAATAATAAAATTAAAAGTACGAGTATTAATTAATTATTAAATTTGTTCAAACAAACAAAGTTATTATCTACTAGTTTATAAACTCAAATATAAATGAAAAGATTATTCATGAGATCGTTATTCATGGCAGATTTTGGGAAATAGATCTGATCACAAGTCAAGTGTCAAAAATAAAAAAAGTTAATTATCCAGTAATTGTATACCTACCTGTGTTGTTGGTATTTATCCGTGGTAAATTTCCACGGATCTGATTGTCGGACAGATCCAAGCACTGAAGATGAGAGGAGATGTTATGAAACCACTCTGGTATGCTTTCTCTTATACTCGAATTTCTAAGAGATAACCATCGAAGATGTGTTTGTGTTTGAAGCCAGTTTGGGAATTGGGGTCCCATGTTGCAGCAGGATCTTAAAAGCAAATACTCCAATTGGAAGGGAGGAATCCAATGACGGCTGACATTAAAGTGAATTTCAGACAAGAACAATTGGGTTAGATTGTAGAGTTTGGCGAAGTGAATTTCAGAAACAACCCCACTCAATCGATTATTATGAAGACCAAGGGAATAGAGGTTTGAAAGCTGACCAAGACTAGTGGGAATGCTCCCACTCAATTTGTTATTGTTAAGATAGAGTTCTTGTAGGCTGGTGAGTAGTCCAATGCTTTCCGGTATGCTCCCACTTAACTGGTTATACGAAAGACCAAGGGATTGGAGGTTTGAAAGCTGACCAAGACTAGTGGGAATGTTCCCACTCAATTGATTAAAACCAAGATCGAGAGTTTGTAGGCTGGTGAGTAGTCCAATGCTTTCAGGTATGCTCCCACTCAATTGATTAAGCAAAAGAGAGAGGTATGTTAGAGATGATAGGCCACCAAGTGAGGGAGGTATCCGACCAGACAATTGATTCCATGAAAGGTCCATGTGAGAAAGAGAGCTCAAGTTTCCAATTGAATCAGGTATCCCCCCATGGAAGCTGTTACCTCCAAGGTTTAGATGCACGAGTCCAGTAAGGTTTGATAACCAAACGGGGATGGTGGAGTTAAGGTAATTGAGAGAGAGATCAAGTGAATTAAGAGAAGTGAAATTGATGACTTTTATAGAGGCGATATTGATATCACACATGCGCAAGTTGAGTGTAAGCAAAGAAGGTAACATGTTAACTGGATGCAACCAATCAATATGGTTACCGATTGTTATCCTTGACAAATCCAAGTGCTTTAACGACGACAATAAAGACACCCACAGCATATCATTATTCAACATCAAATGGTTATTATTACTAAGATCAAGATTTTGTAACCTTGAGAGATTTCCTAGATGAGGAGGGACCGCACCACTAAATCCTGAGTCTGATAGGTTAAGGTATTCCAAATACTTGAATGACCCTAAGAATCCAGGAATATTTGGTCCAATGAAATAGTTCATGCTCAGGTCCAAGTAACGCAAATGCGTCAAGTTGAGTAAGAAAGGACTTACCTTACTTCCATGCCAGAAAGACAATGTAGATCGAAGATCAAGTTTGACAACATGACCAGTTCTCCTGTCACACCCAACTCCCCGCCATTCACAACATTCTAGTCCTGTCCATGTGGACAGCTGATTTGATTTGTCCAAGAGGCCTTGTCTGATTACAATCAGTGATTGCCGCTCTCTTTGGATACATGTAACGTTTGAGGAAGCGGTGATCATGGTGTTGCTGTTGCTTGCGCCATACGTTTGAACAAACAGGAATAATAATATAAAACTGAAATGAAAAGTGGTTTCCATTTTTGTGTAGTTAAGGTAGAATGTAAGTTGTATAATTCAGGAGGGGGAATGGGGCACATATATAACACAGCATGTCTTAAAATCTGTTATGAACGTATAGTTAGGTTGATATCGACTTGAGTCCCCAAGTCATTTTTAGTAGACTTGGAGTCAGTCAAGGATCACACAAAGTCTTTCAAGAGATAGTGGCCACATGCAGAGATAGATTGTGGGTCAATAACGTGTTACTCCTATTGTTGTCAGCCAATGCTTGTTGGTAAATCGCACAATTGTCATGGTCAAGAATTTAACAGTAGACTTGGGAGTTATGAATGGTTCAAAGTCTTTCAAGTGCTGGTGGCCACATACATAGCAACTTGGTTGGGTGATAATAACATGTTAATGTCAGTCAACGGTTGTTGACTGTAGTTTTAAACACAAACGTTCTATCAACAGCAAATATTGTGATCTCTCTTAATTTCACTTAAAGTAGGATGTGTCTTCTTAGGTGATTTTTTGCTAGTTCACTTCTCAATTGAATTCTAAGTATTGGGTTAGTGGTGGAATTTTTTTCTACTGGTTTTCTTTGCCGTCATGTCCTCTTTC
This sequence comes from Erigeron canadensis, assembly GCF_010389155.1. Classification (NCBI taxonomy): domain Eukaryota; kingdom Viridiplantae; phylum Streptophyta; class Magnoliopsida; order Asterales; family Asteraceae; genus Erigeron; species Erigeron canadensis. The sequence goes on from NC_057761.1 coordinate 20,575,240, forward strand.
AAGCTATCTGTCATTTGGCGTCTTAGTCGTTATATTTTTGGGAGTTATAAGAATGATGACTGATGTTATTGAGTTGCAGGTCTAAGTCTTGGTGTCTTAAATCAAGTTAACGTATTTCATTCTTTGTGCAGCTGCGTTTAGTTTTGATGATTATTTTTCACGAGAAGTACAATTTGATCAATTCTAACTTTGCTAATGATTATTTACTTAATGGTCATGTTATGTAGCATGCATTCAAGCGCGTCAGCATCAGGTTTGTTTATCTAGGCAGTAACATTGTTGTATTTCACATTATGGTGACCAGTACCTATGGTAGTGGTGATTCCTTGTCATTATATTGCAACTTGTTGGTCTTCATGACAGGCTTATATCATGTGTATAGAACCAGATAGTAAGATCGTGCTTGTTGATACATTGGATTATATCAATTTTTTATTTATTTTTTATTTTTTATTTTTTTGGAAAGGTTGGATTATATCATCTGATGCATCTTTATTAAGGTTTATATTCTCTTCACATTGCTTATTACAACATTTGTATTCAAACACCATTGTTTTCATTTGGTTGTTCTATATCTGATTTACATGCTTGAAACTGATCATTTTAATAGTCTGAACATAAAATGCAGGTCAATCATAACTGAAGTCATGGAAATTTTATGAGTTGAAAAACGTTTTTGATCAAAGCTTAAGATTTGATGAGATCATGGCTAGTTAATATTAGGAAGTACTGTAAGACTTGAATGATGAGAATGACCACTTACAGATATAAAGAAAAATTGTGGCACTTACGGCATTCAGAAACTTGCTTTCTTGACTTATAGTGATTATTATGGGACAATTCAGGTACGGTGATAGCATATTCCTTGTGCTGTTTGTGGATTGCTCTAAATAGCCTTGGTGCAAAGGTAACATCGAAACAGTATGTTATATGGATTATCTTTAAGTGCTGATTTGTGCTTCACTTGACTAAATTGTATGAGTCATATGCTAGACTGCTGAAAACTCATGTAAACAACTCAAGAAGCTAGTGACTTGTTGGAATAATGTGAAGACTCGGGTAAATATACGTGTGAACTCCTAAAAGAGTCCAACCCTACATGCTGCAACATGAATATACGTGTTATAATGTTTATGCCCAGTAATGACAAACTTTTTTATTGGACAGAAAACTGATGAGGCGAGGAAAAAGATCCGTTCCAGGTCAAATGAGCCGTGGCAACTGGAACCAATTCCTTTTGTATTTTTCTGCATGAAGAGGTAGCAATACTTCGTGTTTTTGTTTCATATTCATCTTCACCACCGTGCACTCTAATTTGATAGCATTACATGTATATGCGTTTCAAGTATATACTTCTCTTAACTAGCTAACACACACTTTATATTGCAGAAAGGAAAGAAAGGTGTTGTTTTATTATCATGTGATATACCATACTGGATAAGTCGTACGCGTAAAGATGGAAGCATTGTGAATGGACTAGTTGCGGAAGTTATGGTATGTATTTCTGTTATTCTCTATCAAAATGGCTGGGTTGGGTCAGTCTGGGTAATGGGTCTTAAAGGTTTCACCTCAAACAGGGCACATATCAGATGGGCATGGTTTATAAAAAAAATTCGTTTAATGCACTGACTTTCTTGTGTTTATGGTTGTTTTTCTAATTAAATACTGATACCTTTTAATCATCACATGATTTCAGGTTGCTAATGATTCATGTATGCTCTTTCTCTATCTGTCGCTTTCTCTCTCTCCCTCTATCTCACTTCCAAGAATGTAGCTAGATTGCTGTAATGTAGTTAGGCTAATGTGGCTTTTATATTCTATTTTTATAGCAATAGATAGATTTGGGTTAATGGGTTGTATTTTACTGATAACAGGTCCAAATGGTCAAATGGGTCTCTAAAATGCTCATTTAGATGCTTAAAACTTTTGTATATGTTTTATTTTTAATAAGATGACTGAAACGGAAACAGGCCTAACGGGTCAAAGTAAAGTACGGGTTAAAACTTTAGTGTATGTTGTATGCTTTCCACATGAACCATGCCCTCTTAGTGTGATAGTTTTGTTTAACAGAATGTTAAATGCTTTCACATGAACCATGCCCACATGCCCTCATAGGTAAACTACATGTATTGATCAGTGATGAGGTATAGTATTTGGTCGATCGATATGTGGAATGAAGTCCAGGAAACCAATAATAAAATGAAATCAAAGTTGAATTTTTGAATTCACTTTTAGTTTGGTTTTGGACCTAGTCAACGTTGTAATATGGTTTATCGATTGATTTATGTTGATTTTCAAACCAAATCAAAAACCGAATTATATATTACTGGAACAATAGAAGCCATTAGGATAGGTAGCAGAAATTGGTACCCAGATTATGTCATACTCATACACAATTATGACTCATACACAATTATACTTGACAATGTGCGAACCTAATTAGTTGAACTCAACAATGTTCATCCGCACTTCAAAGTCAAGAGTATGCATGTGCAAAACTTCAAAATCTAATGTCGCCACTTTAGGTTATAGGGAATTTGAGAAAGAAAACAAAGAAATTTCCAAATTTGGTAAAAAGAAGATTTTCAAATCTTCAAAAGCCTATTCTTTTTAAAAGCTTTTAATTTGAAAACCGTTTTTCGAACACATATATTGTTGGTCCAGTAACTTGCACAAGTCTATCTTAATTTAAAGCAACAAAGTAATTAAGTAAATAATACAAAAAAAAAACACAAAGTACAAAGAAGTTGAATGTTCACTTTATTAATGACGACAGAGTTACATCTCTTAGTTAAACTAGTCACATGCCCGCACGATATAACGATACAGTGGTGGAGACGACGGGTGGAGGTGGTGGCGGAGACAGGTGGTGGTGGTGGGGTGGGCGGTGGCTAATGCGTGATTATTAATGTAAAAGTAATTGATATAAAAGTAGCATGGTTGGGATAATTAGTAAGCATCCTGGCCTGTGGAGACAGAGGTCATGGGTTCGATCCTCATCCAATGCAAGGTTGAAGAGTCTTTTTTACTATCTAGGTAGAAAATGAAAGCATCCTCTCTACTTAAGTAGAGGTAAGGTTTACCTACAACTGTTAGTTAAACTAGTCACATGCCCGCACGATGCAACAATATAGTGGTGGAGACGACAGGTGGAGATGGTGGCGGTAACAGGTGGTGGTGGTGGTGGTGGGGTGGGTGGTGGCGCTAATGCGTGGTTATTAATATAAAGGTTATTAATACAAAAGTAGCATGGTTGTATCAGTTTAAACATCTTGGCCTGTGAAGACAGAGGTCATGGGGTTCGATCCTCATCCCATGCAAGGTTGGAGGGCTTTTATACTATTTAGGCAAAAAATGAAAGCAGTCTCTCTACTTAAGTAGAGGTAAGGTCTGTCTACATCTTAACCTCCCCCACACACCGTCAAGGTATTGAGGCTCAAAACCCGCGAAAGGCGGCACTAAGCAGTTTCTTTCTTTCTTTTTTTAATTGATATAAAAGGAGGTATAATAGTTATTTTGAGAGTTGGGAAATTTATGTCATAAATAATATTACTAAGGGTATCATAGGTATATTGGGTGGAGATATTTAAATTAGTGAATAAATAAAATGAATAGTTTGAGTAAATCAAGTTCTTTCAAAAAGTTATTATATATTCAACCTAAAGTTTTATTAATAATTCCCATCATTCTTCTCATTTTTATCTTTAAAAAAAAAATCATGGTCATGTAATTTCTCAATAAAGAAACATACGTTTCACTTTAATTTAATTTTTGAAATTTTGTTCATGTTTATTCATTGTTTGATATTGAATTATTATGATAGTGTTATTAATTTCCAACTCTTTTAATTTATTTTGTTGTCAATAGTAGGTTCACCATGACTTCTTCTATAAAAAATTTTCTTCGTTTAAATTTATTTTGCTCATTAACTTATTTTGCTCATTATTTACATTTTTTTGTAATTTAAAATATGACATATATTTTGTTATTTTTTATTAGATGAAAAGAGGATAACGTTGGTTCAAATTGAAGTTTTAAACCTAACCCATGTTAATCATCATCTCACGCTTGATAACAAGAATAGTACGGGATTATAAGAAATAATAATACTAACAGAAACCATCATGCCAAACGGTGAGCATGAAAGTCAACTACGGGATTTTATTGAAAACGTGGGTAGCAATAGTTAACAAACGAATCCTCATTATTCTTTCTGGTAGGCAACTAAAGTTGGATTGTACATATTGTTATATACATTACATAGAAGTATGTATATAATTAACTGGCCATATATGTTATAACTCATCACAAGCATTTTAACATGTTTATAGAGAAAGATCAAAAAATGAAAGAGCACGATATATTTGCTCGCAGCTTTAATCAACAAGACCAAAAAAGATTTGGATATGGTGCATTATTTGGATGTTTCGTGGTCACATGGTACTTGTGTACGGTATTCAAGCCTTACTTCGCCCCCCTACGTAAGTACATACAACTTCTTAGACTAAAGGGAGTGGACCAAAAATTGGCCGACCCTCGCCCTCTCTCGCCCGAAGTCGCCCCCCACACCACCCCCCTTCGCCGACTTCGCTTTTACCCGACGCACAAAGCTCGCCCCTTTGTGCTACGGAGTCGGCCAAAGTTGCCCCCCACACCACCCCCCTTGCCCGACTTCTCCTAAATCCACATATTTTTACCTTTTTTACATAGAACACCCCCTACCCCACATGCCACATGGCACAAGTCGCCCACCCCTTAAAAACCCACCCATTTCCATCTTTTTTGAGAGGCAACTCTTTTTATCCCAAATGCCACATGATACAAGTCGCCCCCTCTTCCCCCGACACCACTCCTCTTAGTCTTACATGTTAACTCGCAAGACCGATAAATTTTTGGCCCAATATGGGTCCAACACGGGGAATATTTAATGTGTGTAGGTTTGTTTATCTAATTGTTTTATTTGATCTGATTTTTATGGTTTTTTCAGTGAATTTAAGGTTAATGATGGTTGATGAACTAAAATTGGCGATGGTTACCGATATCACTAGCAACCCCAAGCGGCCATGTAAGTTAATTTGATCATGTTAAATAAAGTATGTTTACACATGCAACAAATCTCTTTACTTCTAACACAAGTAGGCAACATAAAAATATGTGTAAGTACATTATTGATGATTTTCATCTCCATATAAAAGCAAAATGATTTACAAGCAACAAAATTTCTAACACGCCTGGATGACTTGATACACTAATTGTAAAACAAAATACGAGTAATACAAATAAGGTTTTTAAAGTTGAATATATATACATGATGGTAATAAAACTATTAAAGTGTGTTGCATTTCATGCACTAATCTCAATGATTTTCTGTAATTGTTTGTTAGTGAATCTTTCTGCATCAGTTTTGTTCATCTTATTCAAGATCTAGTAGTCAAGATCTTATTTGATGTGTTTTTTTTTTTTATCTATTACTTGTTTTACAACAACTAGATGTTGAAACAACGGAAACAAAGCTAATCTGCAAAACATGGAAAAGGAGATCTTATCAGATGTGTTTTTTAAAGTACTAATCTGAATGATTTTTTTCACTTGTAATTTGTGAATATTCCTGCATCAGTTTTATTTATCTTGTTCAAGATTTAATAGTCAAGATCTTATCAGATGTGTTTTTTAATCTAATACTTGTTTTGCAACAACTAGATGTTGAAACAATGGAAACGAAGCTAATCTGCAAGACATGGAAAGCTAATCTGCAAGACATGGAAAAGGAGATCAGATACCTGCAAGATGAAGGGCGATATAAGAATTCATGGGAATTCTTCAACTATTTTCGTTTCTACAAAAAATGTCACAAATGCTTTGGTGACAATAAAACCTTATGCACGCAAAGGCGATGCAAGTGCAATGGAACATATTACAAATTTCACCATCAAGGCGGTCAAAGAACAAGCTGAAGCAATGCCTAAATGCAGCGAAAAACATGATGTACCAGCTATCGTTTTTTCGGTTGGTGGTTATAGCGGAAACAACTTTCATGCCTTCTCAGATATTATCATCCCTCTCTATGCAATTTCTCGGAAACTCAATGGAGAAGTGAAGTTTCTCACGACGAATAGAAATTCTCGATGGACTAGCAAGTTTCAAAATATATTAGATAAGTTATCAAGGTATGAAATCATTGATATTGATGTTGAAAATAAGGTACATTGCTTTCCAAGTATGATAGTAGGTCTAATACAGGACGACCGAAAAGAGCTAAACATGGATGCAATGAAAGATTTCTCAAATTTCTTGAGAAGTGCCTACTCGTTGGATCGTTCAAAAGCCATAAAGTTAACCAATGGCACGACTAAAATGCCCCGACTCTTGATAGTTTCAAGGAAAAATTCAAGAAGTTTTACAAATGTGAAAGATATGGTTGGTGTAGCAAGAGATATAGGATTTGAGGTGATTGTGAGTGAGATGAATTCGAACTTGACTCAAACATCGAAGCTCGTAAACTCATGTGATGTGATGATGGGAGTTCATGGTGCAGGGTTAACAAATGTCGCACCCCGTTGTAGCGGAAATACAGGGTTAACAAACTAATTGCGTACTAACCAAAGGCTAATAGAAATTACATCCATTTAATACCAAATACAAGTCTAATACATGTACAATCATTCAAATGTGGACCCCAGAATACGGATACAAGTCATCCATATATGGAATTGGGCCCACTTAATACAAGATAAATATTTGGACCATTTGGTACAATTAGAACTAAGAACATAATAGTCCTACAATGTCTTACGCTAATTATACGTCCAAAGTCAAAAGCATGGCCTTATAATGCCAAGATGATCACTTACTGTTGGTTACCTGAAAAGCATGAAATTTGAGAGGATCAACTATCGAAATAGTTGGTGAGTTTACAGTGTGTTTGACTAAAAGATCAGTCATCATTGTGAGCACACAATGATATGTAGTTATAAAAGACAAGACTGTACAGACCGAAGTCCAACAAGGATATAATGACTGTACAAACCGAGGTCTGACAAAGATATAATGACTGTACAGACCAAAGTCCGACAAATGTATAATGACTATATAGACCGAAGTCCGACAATAAGACCAATATGCCTCGTACAGGATTTCCCGTTTACAGCGGGGTACGGACCAAAACCAAGACAGTGAGATACAAAAACTGACAAGACTGCCATTAAAATCTCATAATGGTAAAACTACATAAGGGGGATCATTTTAGTTCGTCAAACACAAAGAACAATTTAGTCTGCCGATAACTGACAAGACATATAGATAAAAATTTCATAAGACATGTATACACATTTTCAGATAGCCGTCGACATGGCAAACATAAGGCAAATGATTTAAGTAGCCAAATCACATGACATAGACAAAGACAAATCATTTATAAAGTAGTCGTGTATACAACAATACATGCTCTTCAGGCCCAAAGTAAAGGAAAAAGGGCGCCATAAACTCACCTTAGCGATCAAAGAGCTAAAAGTATGAGTAGTCCGAGAAAGTGAGCAGTCTAGTCTCCACGTCTATCCAAAACCTAGGATATGAGTACCAATAGTGAGGATCAAATCTCACGACGACAAGTATCCTACGTACAACTACTTAGCTATAGACCCTAGAATGCCATGACCAAGAATGTGATTTAATGTTCAATATATAATTGACTCAAGTTACTAACGTCATTGACATTGTCATTACCAAGTGTCCATAATATACACCTTACTAGTTAGTCTATATCATAACTCAAGTTCATCTTTTTGTCACTAAATTTGGATGGAAAATCAAAGTGTTTAAATGTGTGTTTTAACAAGTTTGATATTCTTTTTTATGATGATATAAGACTAGTAAATAAGTTTTGGATCATTAGAAGTCAACGGCTAACCAAACGGAAAAGTTACAAAAAATTCCAGGAGGAGGACGGCCTTTGCTGATGAGGACGGCTCTTGTCAAAGGCCGTGCTCCCAACAAGGGCCGTACACAAGGGCCGTGCTCTTGCTGTTCGTGAAAACGGGTTTTAAGTGCAGTGTTTGACCATTTGCCGTAACCAAATCGTTTTCAACTCAATTCCTTTCATTGCAATGACTATAAACATGTCTAAAAAGACCTGAACAACTATGGACTTCTCTAACCATTTCACAAATTCCAATTCTTTTGATTTCAAAGACTAATTTTTATAGCAATCAATCTCACTTCATAAGCCAAAACTCATTTCACTTCCAAGTCTATCTAATTCGATTAACAAAACTGAAATCAAACTTGAGATGGAATCTAATCAAATCCAAAAGTTTATAGAAAAGTTAACTTACCAAAATTTGTGTTCTTGAAGGAAAATGATGAAGATGATGATGATAAACCCTAATTATTATAGTTATAAAACCCTTTCCTTTAATCTCCCTTTTGATTTCTTTTTTTTTTTTTTGTATGTGTGTCTTGTGGGTGTGTTCGATCCAGGCAAAAAAAAGAAAAAAGGGACTGCTTTGGTGGTCATTTTCCTGCCACAAACAAAAATGAGCGGCCCATGTGGCTATATTGGTATATTAATACCCTTAGTTCGGTAAAATGCTTACGATTAAATATCGTATGACTAAAAGGTTATAATTTAAAGTAAAGGTATTTTCCACAGTCTCATTTTAGTTAAGACAAGCCAATAAAACTTCGTCAAACTAAACTTAAAAAAAATATTAAGTCTAGACAGTCTATTTATTTTGTACAAGACATAACCTTTAAATACTTATTTAAAGTTATATTTAAGACTCGGCATTCGTCTAGATAGCTAATAGTCTACGTCATCGGGATACGTCTAATTTGACTAAGTCTAAAGTCCAAAAGTCTAATAATCTCCACGTCAAAGACAGTATAATTAGTGGTTTTCATTTTGGAGTAATTAAGATAGTGTAACACCCCGCTAAAACGGAATATACGGGATGTACAGATAAGCACAAGCACGCACAGTACAAGTTCAAACACAGCTTATAACATTAAGGAATAAGAAGTATGATAAGTTATTACAACATTTGGGATAAACCCTGAATTGGATAATATTCAAAAGACAGAACAATTATCTTAAGTACTCCTTGAACTCAGAACAGGAACAAGCAAAAGGAGGTCTTCACAGCCACTAATCTTGAATGCACGAACAATCTCCATAGAAGTAAGCTGGAAATAGGAAGACTCCTATGCTAAGAGAACTAAGAACCTAGCATGAAAAGCATGTAAGTTCAAAAGGGTCAACTACAAAAGTAGTTGGTGAGATTCACATAATGTACTTATTATTTATACATAATATTAGTATGTATATTAAGAACGAGTCATAAGATCTGTACGTCTGTCATAAGTACTTTGTAAAATTAAGGATAGTTTTGGAATATGTAATGTACTCAATATGTATGTGTATAATTACTGCTAACCCGATTGGTCAATGATGAACGATAGTGAATCAGTAAGCTCACAATAAACAAGTAAGCTACAAGCATGATCTAGATCAAATGAGTACAGATAATATGCATCCTCCAGAACTGTAGAGAATGAGGGTGGACCTACCCTAACAGCGCTGTCCATAATTACCTACGGTTCATTCCCTGAACTGTGGGATATGAATTGATAGCAGTAAAAATAGAACTCATACATAGAACAATAAGTTCATACAACGAACATATAACTGATACCAATGTATTCAAGATCTTGCCCATTCAAGATCTAGAATACAGTTTCAGAGAATAAGTATGATGATAGGAATGTATTCAGATCCTGCCCATTCAAGATCCCAACACACCACAGAAGATAAGAATAGTAATAAGGATGTATTTCAGAATCATTTTATAAATAGTCTGTATGTTCATAAAATAGTACATAGAACAGTTTTTGATCATATGTATATATATTTATATATATACATTTAAGTACGAAATACTTTTCATAGGATCATATAATAGTACGTAGAACAGTTCAAGAACATATATATATTTATATATATATATATATAATTTAAGTACAAAAATAGTTTTCATGCTTTTCAGTCCCCGATAAAGAACTTTGAATAGAATGTACGAAAAGGGGATAAGTGAACTCACAGTGATCTGGTACAGTACCGTTATCGAGCAGAAAGGATAAGCACAAAGATAGATATTATTATATCTATCGAAGTCTAAGCACGTCTTGTTTGAGGCCTAAGTACACGTCGTAATTCATATAATAGGTACATATATTAGACTTGGTGATTGATTAATCACGAAAATGTTCTTGATGATCCGGTGATTTGGTCTTTAATGAACTGAAAATGTTTTGACTCGAACTGAACTTTAAGTCCTTGGATTGAACTCGTTTTGTACGCCTTGGAACACACACAATCATGATTATAACTAATTAATTGTTCACAACTTTGTTAGAGAGCTCAATTAGGGTTTGCACATTTGAGCGTTTAGTTTTGGTTCGTTTTATGAACTAGCTTGGGTACCAAAATGTAGCCTTGGATATACTTAATCAAGTGTGCAACTTGATTGAATTAGGGTTTAAGAACTAAGATTATTTTAGAGAGATTAGGAACAAGGTCGACTAGGGTTTTATGTAAGCAAATTAATTCAAGTCCAATGCACAAAATCGTCTCACATTTGTTATTTAGATCGTCCCACTGTTGCACAACTTTAGATCGTCTCTTTGTTGTTCACCTTTGGATCGTTTTTATGTTGTTCAAGTTTGGATCGTTTTAGGTTCATGTCCTAAGAAATCGTTTCATGTTCATAGTCAAAAGAGATCGTTTCATGTTCATAGTCAAAAGAGATCGTTTCTTGTTCATAGTCAAAAGAGATCGTTTCTTGTTCATAGTCAAAAGAGATCGTTTCTTGTTCATAGTCAAAAGAGATCGTTTCTTGTTCATAGTCAAAAGAGATCGTTTCTTGTTTATAGTCAAAAGAGATCGTTTCTTGTTCATAGTCAAAAGAGATCGTTTCTTGTTGAGGTTGTTTAGATCGTTCCAGCTCAAAGCATTTAGGTCGTTTCATCAATTGTGACATTAAGATCGTTTCACTTTCATAGTGATTTAGATCGTTTTAGCTCACCAGTTTAGATCGTTTTAGCTCACAAGTTTAGGTCGTTTTAGACTTCTTCTTCAAAAGAGATCGTCTTACTGCTTCATCATTTAGATCGTTCTACTGCTTCACGAAGATACCATATTCATGACTAATTTGAATCAAGATTCGTTTAAGCAAACCGATCATTGATCAGTTACCCTTATGTGAACCAAGACCGAATCATACTTCAAACACAACAACAGCGAGCAGCAGCAGTAGCAGTTCAAGAACACGAACACTTGGCGGTTTCAAGAACAAATTATGTTCATATTTGAAAAATGTGTTTTGCGATTTAATCACGTTATGACCCAAATTTGTTCACCAAAATGATGTTAAACACAAACCCATTGCTTATAAACATGATTTCTTAACAAAAATCGGACCAAATCATCAAGAACAAGAACATAAAAAGTACACTTTTGTTTTGATCAAATTCTCAAAAGAGGTTGTTATTACCTGTGATTTGATGCCAGAAACGTGTTTTGATCGTCACAAGGAACCCGAAAGTACAAATGATTTCACTTAACCAACCCAAAATCAAGATGGTGATTTTTAGTGTGTGAAAATGGTGGTGGAGAGGTTTCCTGACTATGTGTTTTTAGAGAGAGAGTGAGAAATGAAGGTGATGAATGAATAGTGAATTTTCTCACACTACAACATTCTATTTATACCTTTTCCAAACGAATGCACTAGGTATTCCAAGGGACTATTTGTGAATATTTTGCACTAGAACACTCATGGACACGAACATTTATGAACTGAACCTTCATGTTTTATCGAATTAATTCATAATCCGTCACATAAATCAAGATTTAAGATCTAATTGACCTTCAAATAAGCACATATTTTGAGTCTAAAGTACATCAAGAACTTAAGTAGATTGGACTGTCTAGCCGTTCAGATGGCGAGAGTATGATCTAAGAACTTAATTAGAATATTCGTAAGGCGGTTGTAATTAGAATATTCGTAAGACGGTTGTTACAGATAGAGTAGATGTTGTATAATTAAGATACAGGAGGGATGGGGCATATATATAACACCGCATGCCTTATAATCTTTTATAAATGTATACTCAGGTTGATGTCGAGTCCAGTAGCACAAGATAATTAATAGTAGACTTGGAGTCAGTCAAGGATCACACACAGTCTTTCAAGAGATAGTGGAAATGCTTGTGGGTCACAATGGTCATGATCAAGAATTTAACAGTAGACTTGGATTTATGAATTGTATGTCATCTTTCTAAAGCCAGTGCCCACATACATATCAACTTGTGTGGGTCATAATAGCATGTTAATATTGGTCAACGGTAGTTGACTACAGTGTTAAACATGTAAACTTTCTATCAATAGCAAAAATTGTGATCTCTCTAACCTTTTAAAGTAGGATGTGTCTTCTTTGGTGGTTTTCAGCTTCTTCGGAGGTTAAGTATTGGGTATTTCTTTGCTATTCTGTCGTCTTTCAAGCTATCTGTCATTTGATGTCTTAGTTGTTATTTTGTTTTGGTGGTGAACTTATTGGAGTCAGTTATAGTGATCCTGTAACTGTAAAAAAATATGCGACACATGATTGAGTCGCCGGTCAGCTTGGTGTAACTGCTTTTACTTGATAATTAAGCTAACATATTTCATCCGTTGTGCAGCTGCTTTTACTTGATATTTAGTTCCTCTAATGATTACTATACTTAATGGTCATATTATGTAGCATGTATTCAAGCCCATCAGGTTTGAATATCTAGGTGGTGACAATAGGACAAAGACCACAGAAAGCCCTGAATACCGAAATTTAGCATTATCAGACGACTTTTGCTTTCGTGCGTTTGAAAGGGCACAACTTGTTGGGTTATATAACTAATTATCACAACAAATCACAAAGCACGCAACGGAAGACAAGATCTATGTAGTTTAATTAATTAACCAAAGTATAGAATTTGTACCTTATAATGGAGAGATTGAAGATAAGAACAAGGTTTAACTTAACCTCTCTACGATTGCACACTCAACGTTGAAACGTATGTATGCTAGTACTTGATCACGAACTCACAAACCCGTTGTGTATCTCCCTTAATATGAAAACCCATGAACCAAAGCATATGTAGTCGACAAAACTAGATCCATAATTAATGTGAACATTAATTAATGTATATATACATTGTTGCATGTGTTTTCGAACGGCACAAAACCAAAACCCTTTAAGGGTTTTGGTCGAATCAAATAAGGAGAAGAGAGAGGAGGGAATTTCTTGTGTGTATTGATTTCAAAACCCTTTGAATTAAGCCCTCGATATATAAGGAATAATTAGGGTTTTTATTCTTGGTGACCAAGTAATCTCAAGGCCAAAAAGCCTTGTAATTTTCAGCCCCCATGTTTAGGGAATTAGAGTCCAACACTAATTTCCTAATTCCACATTTAATCCTCCTTCTAATTAATTTAAATACAATTAATCCTTTAACTTATTTAAATTAATTATTTCGTGATCAAATTAATTAATAAATTACATTTAATATATTAATTAATTTATAGTTACATTCACGTTGAGGTGTGACCCCGTATGCTTAAATAGTTTTTGGACATACGTTCATTTTATGTGATTATATTCCAACAGCTCCCACTTGAGCTCATAACGAATGAAGGTAATAACATTGGTAGGCGTCTAGCAACATCCCAATGCTCCCGAAAACATTTAAGTTCTGTTTAAATGGTTAAGGCATTTATTATTCCTTTGTTCTGATACCTTTGTTAAATATGAATATGGATCGAGATCATTTCATAATTTAACGATTATGTTTCTCATTCTATAACTAATTAATGATTACCAAATATATTCGAGAACAATCTGGATTTATTTGGGCATGGCCATGCAAACATCTAAATTAGTCCTAATGAGGGCGCCAAACGGTATCACACTTCAATTTCAAATTGAAGGAACAAATCCTATATTGACTACACATGTCAGTCATCATATTTCACGACGCTTTTTGAAAATAGCCCTTTATGTACCCCTTTATTCAGGTGAGTTAGAACTATATCAAGTGCGATTCATATATGTTGACCTACTTGTATCTCAAGTCAAAGGATCAATCAAAGTAACCATTAGCGAATTTCACTTAATGACGTCGATCCATAAGGTGATAATTCGTTAGTGGGGTAGTCCGATATGCATCCGCTATGGATATCATGTGAGTTTGGTGGGATCCATCCATTACATATTCCAAGAATATAACCAATCACTCACAATTGTTTTCGTTTAATTATATTCCCATATAATTAATTGACAATGGACAATTTAGAATATTTAATAATATATGAAATACTATATGAAATATTCAAAGAATAAACATGCAAATATATGACACAATTTAATATTAAATGAAATCAAACATATCAAGTACTTTATTTCATTATGGAAAATATAAATTGTTTAACATCCTTTATCCAAATACCGAAGCAACAGATTTACATGAAATAACTAGCTAATTTAAGTCCTATGCCCTCGGCATGCCTTTCAAGCTTGGGCCTAGATAAAGCTTTTGTGAAAGGATTAGCTAAGTTAAAATCTGTGTGAACTTTGAGTAATAATGTCTGGCACCTTTTTGAACTCCGGGTTCGTTGGCAATGATTAATGCACCGTTATTATCACAGTACAAATCAGTGGGTAATTCATTTGAGGGGATCACGTCAAGCCCGCTAATGAACTTCCTTATCCAGACTGCTTCCATTGCGGCTTCTGAGGCGGCAATGTACTCGGACTCTGTTGTAGACACGACAACTGTGGTTTTTAGCTAATAGCATTCTACCGTGCCTTCATTTAAATAATGAAGACATATCCCGACTGATATTTTGAATCACAATTATCAGTCTGAAATCCAACATCACAGTATCTATTCACTTTGAATTCTGGATCAGGATTTCTTCCATACACCAAGAATAACTCTTTAGTAGCACACATGTACTTAAGAATATTCTTTACAGCAATTCAATGATCCTATCCAGGATTTTGCTGATAGTGACTAACTATATTTTGCGCAAATGCAATATCAGGTTTAGTGCATCTTATCGCATACATAACAGATCCCACAGCCAAAACATAAGGGATTTTTTGCATACGCTCCACCTCATTAGGTGTAGAAGCACTGTTCTTGCTAGATAAGTTAAGTCTTTCTTGCATGAGTGTAAACCCACACTTAGAATTTTCTATCTTGAAATGCTTCAAGATCTTATCAATATAAGCACTTTGACTTAATCTAAACAACCGTTTTAATCTAACTCGGTAGATCTTGATTCCAAGAATAAATGCCGCTTCTCCTAAATCTTTCATGGCAAAACACTTTCCAAGATGGGATTTAACATCTTGCAACATTGGAATGTGTTTTTCTATGATCAATATGTCATCAACATACAAGACAAGGAAAGTAACATTACTCCCACTAGCTTTGCGATATACACATGGCTCATCGGGATTTTGAACAAAACCAAACTTTTGATTTCTTCATCAAACCGCTTATTCCAACTTCTTGATGCTTGCTTTAGTCCATAAATGGACCTTTGAAGCTTGCATACTTTGTTAGGATGTTTTGGATCAATAAAACCTTCCGGTTGATCCATATAGACTTTTTCATCCAAGTAACCATTTAAGAAGGCAGTCTTAACATCCATTTGCCATATCTCAAAGTCATAGTGCGCAGCTATGGCTAAGAGAATCCTAATAGCTCTAATGTCCGCAACTGGAGAAAAGGTTTCTTCATAATCAACGCCGAAACGTTGAGTATAACCTTTCTCCACGAGACGAGCTTTATAGGTGTGTACATTTCCATCCATGTCCGTCTTCTTCTTGAAGATCCACTTACACCCAACAGTCTGAGCATTTTGTGGAAGATCAACCAAGCTCCAGACTTGATTGTCTTTCATGGATTTCATTTCCACTTTCGTAGCTTCAAGCCATTTGTCAGATTCCGGATCTGATAATGCAGCTTTGAAATTCGGAGGCTCATCGAGATCTCCAACAACGTCTTCTTCTACCATCAGACATAGTCTTTCGGTAGGACGTCTAGTCCTTTCGGACCTACGAAGTGGAATTGCTTCATTATCATCGACTTGAGGTTCATCACTTTGAACATTTTCCCCCCCAAGTTGATGATTGCTAGTATCTTCAGAAGGTGACACATCGTTCTCTTGAATCTCATCAAGTTCTACAATCCTCCCACTGTTCTCTTGAACTAACTTCTTTTCAAAGAACTCATCATATCGAGCAACACGAACAGTGTTTTTGGCGGGATCATAGAAGTCGTAACCCATCGTTTCCTTAGGGTATCCGACAAAGATGCACTTAGTACTTCTGGGTTCAAGTTTGTCATGCGTATCACGCTTCACAAGTGCCTCACATCCCCAGACTCTTAAGTAAGACAAATTAGGGACATCACCATGCCATAATTCGTACGGTGTCTTGTCAACCTTCTTGGTTGGAACCATATTGAGAATGCGTACAGGAGTCTCTAGAGCATAATCTCAAAACGAAAATGGGAGAGTTGTACGGATCATCATAGATCTCACCATGTCTAGCAAGGTTCGATTTCTCCTTTCAGACACTCCATTATGCTGAGGAGTGTATGGAGGAGAAAGCTGTTGGACAATTCCACATGCTTTAAGATAATCCTTAAACTCTTGGCTTAAGTATTCACCACCTCGATCCGAACGAAGAATGGTTTTACTGAGTTGATTTTCTACTTCATTTTTAAATTCTTTGAATGTTTCAAAGACTTCATGTTTATGTTTAAGCAAGTAAACATAACCATAATGACTGAAATCATCTGTAGAATAATGAAGTAGCTAGCATTTTTCCTTGACATATGTCTAAAAGGGCTACATACATCGATATGTATTAGTCCAAGTAGTTCCTTAGCCCTCTCCGGTTTTATGCGGAAAGGGTATTCTTGTTATATTGCCGAAAATACAAGATATGCATTTGTCAAATGATTCATCATTTGATTGTAAGATCCCTTCACGTTGAAGTTTTTCAATGCTTTTCTTGCTAACGGTAATTCATAAGACACGCATTTATCAAACGATTCATCATTTAATTTGTAAGATCTCTTCACATTGAAGACTTTTAATGCGTTTCTTGCTACTTATAATGCCGAAGACACGCATTTATCAAATGATTCATCATTTGATTTCTAAGATATCTTCACATTGAAGTCTTTAAATGCGTTTCTTGACAAAAATTAAACAAGATGACCATGTCAAAGATAGAGTCCAAGTTAACTTGACTCTTTTGCTATTGAATTATCATTTGAATCTCATCAACACTTATAATTCAGTTAAAAAGATACTTGAAGAACTGGTTAAACCAACTTGCTTCTTCTTCTTGTTCAACTCAGCTAGATACTTAGGACAATTCCTCTTCCAGTGTCTCACTATAGCATAATGATGACAAGCCTGGTCTTTAGCCGTATGCTCCTTTTTCTAAAGGGTCTTTTAAGGTTTTGAGACTAAACACTTTGTTTCCTCTTACCTAAGTTCTTGCCTTTAGCTTTACGGTTGTTTTGCTTTCTAAACCATTCCCCCCTTGATCATAAGAACTTGGGGTATCTCAGATTTCTTGGAAGGTTTTCTTCATACTCAATCAACTTGATATGAAATCCAACTATGCAACTCTGCAGTTATTTCTTATACCAATAACTTGATACGCATGTTTTAATCCTTTCCAGAATGCTCAAAGTGACTCTTCATCTTGAGTACATGAGCATTTACCGGTTTCCCATACTCGTGTTCAAGTTATGGAGTGACTCAATTAGCTAAAGTTATTCAACTCCAACTTGTTTTCCGTACATAGACTTGAGTTATTTGATTATATCACATGGATTTTGCAATCCGAATTGCCTTTTGAAGCTCAGGAGACATGCTTCTAGCATCAAATAAGCAACCTCAATATGTCTATTGTACCGAGTATTTTATGCTTCCAACTGCAATGCAGTGGCATTCGCATTAGGAATAGCGGTATCTGAGTTTCAATGACATCGGTTTTCTTTTCAACTCTTAGAACAATTCTCTATTGACAAAAACAGTCATTGAAATTGGTTTTAGAAAGTTTTCTCTTTCTAGCATCGACCTGAAAGCCGATTGGTGTATGTTTTGTGAAGGATTTGTTGCCATTTACAAAACAGATTCAAGTTCAAATATCGGTATTTTCGATAATAAATGCTTAAGAAATTAATTACCCAATGTTTATAAAATAAACAATTAATTTCATTAAGGCTAGGATCCAATTGACATACAACCATTTCATCAGTTGATCTGTTAGAAATAATTGCACTCAAAAGGTAAGTGATGATCAGTAATTGTATTACAAGTGAAATTCCTAGAAAGTATGGGACCTACGTAAGACACTTGATTCATCAAGCGATCTTTTGTAGTCATGTTTTGTCCCATCTTTTGCCACGGGTCAAGGTCTCACCGCTTAACTCGCTTTAAGTCGTCCAACTAAGAACGTGCAAAATTGACCACCACTGTGTACCAGTGAATGGGTTTCGCCATGCAATCGCCATTTCACCACTATGTACCAGTGAGTAAAACAATGACCCCATGTGTCCTTGACAAATTGGATGGCAAATGACTTAAGTTTATTGGGTCATTCAATTTGATATGTGATCAAAAAGTTATGTTTAGAAGACTCATGCATATCTTCTAAACATAATATTTAATAAAATCATTTGTATAATCTTAGCAACACAAGAGAGCTCCGTAGCTCCATTTGAACGCACAAAGAAGCGCAAGGGCAAAGGTATGCGATGAACGCGATTTAAAAACCCGCCCTTTTAGAAGGCTAACGCACTCCGACTTATACCTCTCTTAGAGTTTGTTCAAATGGGTGAGCCGGTGTATCTCAAGATTGTAGGACTCCAATTTTATTAAAAAAAAATCTCTTATTTCGATATTGCTTGTTCAAATTTATCTTTTCTCAAAACAATTTTACATCACAATTTATATCTCAATAAATATGCAAAATTATAAACTATAACTATTTAAGCATGCAACGAGTTATGTTAGACACCTAAACATGTCACTATAGTTTATTTATGTCTAATCCGGCCCCCCCCTTCAAAGAAGAGGACCACATACATCAAGTTGCCTTGATTGCATAAGACTTAAACATATACATCATAAACAATTATCATATAATCACATAGTTAGCTTTCTGAAAATTCCAGTAGCTTCACGACCTGTTTAGACCTGTTTCTGGTCCGATTCAGATTTCGACCAGAACTACAAAGTTTTAGCCCTATGTGTTGAGAATCTACAGTTCAAAGAACGACCTCGAACTCATTATGGATTAAAAGATATAAAGTTTTTAGTAAACTGTCGCAAAACAGAAAGTTTATACGAAAAATTCACATTGTCACACAATTAATTATACAATTATCTAGCATAATTAACCCTAATGATCAAGATTTCATATCAATATATCTAAGTAAGAATCATGAATGATTTGCATGAAAAATTCATGATTTTTACTTCTTTTTAACAATTAAAATTAAAGGTATAACACATAATTACATACAATTTATCACATATATGTAATTAATCAAAACTTCGATTAGGAACCTTAAAAAAACATTTTTTTTTATTTTCTGGGAAAATCTCGAACCATATATAATAAAACTTTTTTCATATTTAAATAATGTAATTAAAGTACAAAATCAATTTAAATATATACATATATATATAGCCGGAAAATTCAATAATCAAGAACCCTAACCCCCCTTCAAGTTTTGATCTTTTGTTAATCAAAAAACATACATAGTAGGCTCGTGATACCACTGTTGGGTTATATAACTAATTATCACAACAAATCACAAAGCACGCAACGGAAGACAAGATCTATGTAGTTTAATTAATTAACCAAAGTATAGAATTTGTACCTTATAATGGAGAGATTGAAGATAAGAACAAGGTTTAACTTAACCTCTCTACGATTGCACACTCAACGTTGGAACGTATGTATGCTAGTACTTGATCACGAACTCACAAACCCGTTGTGTATCTCCCTTAATATGAAAACCCATGAACCAAAGCATATGTAGTCGACAAAACTAGATCCATAATTAATATGAACATTAATTAATGTATATATACATTGTTGCATGTGTTTTGGTCGAACCAAAACCCTTTAAGGGTTTGGTCGAACGGCACAAAACCAAAACCCTTTAAGG
This sequence comes from Erigeron canadensis, assembly GCF_010389155.1. NCBI lineage: Eukaryota > Viridiplantae > Streptophyta > Magnoliopsida > Asterales > Asteraceae > Erigeron > Erigeron canadensis. Next base: position 20,595,535 of record NC_057761.1, read on the forward strand.
GTTTTGGTCGAACCAAATAAGGAGAAGAGAGAGGAGAGAATTTCTTGTGTGTATTGATTTCAAAACCCTTTGAACTAAGCCCTCTATATATAGGGAATAATTAGGGTTTTTAATCATGGTGACCAAGTAATCTCAAGGCCAAAAAGCCTTGTAATTTTCGGCCCCAATGTTTAAGGAATTAGAGTCCAACACTAATTTCCTAATTCCACATTTACTCCTCCTTCTAATTAATTTAAATACAATTAATCCTTTAACTTATTTAAATTAATTATTTCGTGATCAAATTAATTAATAAATTACATTTAATATATTAATTAATTTATAGTTACATTCACGTTGAGGTGTGACCCCGTAGGCTTAAATAGTTTTCGGATATACATTCATTTTACGTGATCATATTCCAACACAACCTGTACTTGAAGCTGTGTCATTTTTGACTGCAATTATAGCTCATGAAAGTGGTCATCTTTTAGCTGCTTCACTTCAAGGAATTCATGTAAGTAAATTTGCTATTAGTTTTGGGCCTATTTTTATCTATATTTAATGCTAATAATGTTGAGTATTCTTTAAGAGCATTTCTTTTGGGTGGTTTTGTTAGTTTTCTAATATCACAATTGATGATTTTTCTTTAATTCTAAAAAAGGCCTATTTTGGATATAATGTTTGTTATTTCAGCTTTGTATTGCCAATATAGTTTTTGTATACTTTATTATCTTTGGTCTAGTTGTATTTATTGGATTGGCTGTACAAGAAGCTTTCCCTAGTGTGATTGTACACGAGTTTTGACCCTTTTTGGCTGCTTCCCTAGACGGGTTGTTAGCCAATGATTAATTCATTTTCTCAATTTGGTTGATGTCATTAAGAAAAATCCAAAATCGACGTTGTGGTTTAAGGTAGATAGGGGTGGGAAAGAGTTTTTAGTTAAGGTTACCTCACATAAAAACCTTGATGGTAGTAAAAGCTATACCAGTAATATTGTTTGAGGTTGATAATATTTGACTAATGCATATGGTGACTACCAACCCATATGACATGCTTCATCAGTTTAGTTAGTTTCTGTTCCTAAAATTGACCCTTTGTCAAGTAAATGGGTTGAAATGCTCATCAATGATGGTGTGATTTCCCCCTTCAGTTGTGATAGACATGGGTTTTTGCGGGATATACCACACCGTTGAAAATAAAAGCGAACAAAATAATGTTGTCGGAGTGCTTTAATTTATAAAGATATTGCGTGACGTATTTATAATATATTTCCAGGGCAAAACGATGGTGTTGACTCAAATATTCTGGATGTGCATCTCGGAACGATCCTAGAATATGTAAAATTATCTTGCCTTTTTGAAAGGGAAGGAAGCTGTGAGTCTTCTCTTGGGGAATAACAAGATGTGTTTATGATATATTTCCAGGGGAAAGTTGGGAAGATCTCTTCGGGGACAACAGAGATCCGGCATTGTGAGCTTCTATTTTAGACCCTTGATCACAACATCTTTATATAAGATTAATAACCGATCTATATGTTCAGCTTTCTAATTTTTTTCATTTATTGAAGGCCCGATTATTCTTTCACAAGCCTTGGTTTTGTGTCCTTGATGAGTGCACCAAGTAAGCAAACATATTTCCACACATAAAAAGAGTTCATTATCCATTTTTGTTTTTATGTATTAATATTCCTGTTTTAATCATTCTAGTGCTACAAATATTGAAGAGTACCTGTACCGGCTTGCACGTGATCTAGGCATCACGTTTATTACACATCACAGGTACATAGGGGGTGTTTGGCCTAGCTTTTGAATCTTGGCTTATGCTTTTTTGCTTATGCTTTTGTTTCATAAGCTTATAAGTTTTTTTTCCTGTTTGGATTAGCTTATGTTGTCTAAGCTAATAAGACATTTTAAAGTGTTTGGCCTAGTTTTTTTTGAGTTAGCTTATGTTGACAAAATGACCAAAAAAGTAGACATGCTTATATATTAGCACATAACTTACATATTCATGAGTTAAGGAAATGAGGAGCTAGTTAAAACAGTTGTAAACAAAAAGAACAAATGAAAACAAGCAGCTAATTAACATGCAATTCCATAACTTGTTTGTTTGTTTAGTGAAAAGATCGATATATGCAATCATACAGAAACACTTTTTAAAGATTTGTTTGTTGTTTAATAAGTGAAAAGAGAAATTGAATTACTATATCGATATTATGAAAAGATCTACTTTTTTGTTGTTGTTTAAAGAATACGAAGAAACATGAATTTGAGTTTGCTCTGTAGAAAAAAAAAAGAGATTGAGAGGGAGAAGAAGAAACACATTGGGCAGACAAAAAAGATATATGAAGGATAAATGAGTCTTTTAAAACATCTTTATAAAAAAAGCCATTAGCTTTTGTTTGAAAACCAATGTTACAATGGCTTATGTAAAATGGCTTTTATAAGCTAAAAGCCTTGTAAACATGTCACTATGGTTTATTTATGTCTAATCCGGCTCCCCCTTCAAAGAAGAGGACCACATACATCAAGTTGCCTTGATTGTGTAAGACTTAAACATATACATCACAAACAATTATCATATGATCACATAGTTAGCTTTCTGGAAACTCCAGTAGCTTCACGACCTGTTTAGACCTGTTTCTGGTCCGATTCAGATTTCGACCAGAACTACAAAGTTTTAGCCCTATGTGTTGAGAATCTACAGTTCAAAGCACGACCTCTAACTCATTACGATTAAAAGATATGAATTGTTTAGTAAACTGTCGAAAAACAGAAAGTTTATACGAAAAATTCACATTGTCACACAATTAATTATACAATTATCTAGCATAATTAACCCTAATGATCAATATTTCATATCAATATATCTAAGTAAGAATCATGAATGATTTGCATGAAAAATTCATGATTTTTACTTCTTTTTAACAATTAAAATTAAAGATACAACACATAATTACATACAATTTATCACATAAACATGTAATTAATCAAAACTTGGATTAGGAACCCTAAAATTTTTTTTTTTTTTTTATTTTCTGGAAAATCTTGATCCATATATATATATATATTTTAAATAAAACTTTTTTCATATTTAAATAATGTAATTAAATTACAAAATCAATTTAAATATATACATATATATATATAGCCGGAAAATTCAATAATCAAGAACCCTAACCCCCCTTCAAGTTTTGATCTTTTGGTAATCAAAAAACATACATAGTAGGCTCGTGATACCACTATTGGGTTATATAACTAATTATCACAACAAGTCACAAAGCACGCAACAGAAGACAAGATCTATGTAGTTTAATTAATTAACCAAAGTATAGAATTTATACCTTATAATGGAGAGATTGAAGATAAGAACAAGGTTTAACTTAACTTCTCTACGATTACACACTCAACGTTGGAACGTATGTATGCTAGTACTTGATCACGAAATCACAAACCCGTTGTGTATCTCCCTTAATATGAAAACCCATGAACCAAAGCATATGTAGTCGACAAAACTAGATCCATAATTAATGTGAACATTAATTAATGTATATATACATTGTTGCATGTGTTTTCGAACGGCACAAAACCAAAACCCTTTAAGGGTTTTGGTCGAACCAAATAAGGAGAAGAGAGAGGAGAGAGTTTCTTGTGTGTATTGATTTCAAAACTCTTTGAACTAAGCCTTCTATATATAGGGAATAATTAGGGTTTTTAATCATGGTGACCAAGTAATCTCAAGGCCAAAAAGCCTTGTAATTTTCGGCCCCAATGTTCATGTTCTTGAGCTGCTACTGCTGCTCGTTGCTGTTTTGATTGAAGTGTGGTTCGGTCTTGGTTCACATAGGGGTAACTGATCAGTGATCGGTTTAGCTCAAATGGAATTCTGATTCGAATCATGGCTTGAGTCTGATGTGTTAATCGATCAAGAACCTAGTTGCTGTCTATGTGGTTTTGAAACGATCTTAAACAGATCGTTTTACTTCCCTCAAAGTTCCTAAAACGATCTAATTAGAGCTTGCACGAAACGATCTAAATAGAGCTTGCACGAAACGATCTAAATGGAGCTGAACCCTAAAACGATCTAAATGGAGCTGAACCCTAAAACGATCTAAACGGAGCTGAACCCTAAAACGATCTAAATGGAGCTGAACCCTAAAACGATCTAAATGAAGCTGAACCAGAACGATCTAAATAGGCTATGCAAGCAAAACGACCTAAACTGATGAAGACTTGGAACGATCTGTTTTGATCAACACCTTGAAACGATCTAAATACTATACAGACGATCTAAAATGCTAGGCTAGGACAATCAGAACATCACATCTACAAGACGACCTTCATTTCAAATATGAAACGATCTCCTGCAAGGTATTAAACGATGTAAATAATGAAACGGGAATGATCTAAATATAGAGTTTATATATAATGATCTGAAACCTTGAACTCTGAAGCGATTTCTTGAAACTGAACATCAAAACGACCTAATTGATCTTGACATAAGGAACGACCTAAATCGATCCAAGATAGAACAATCTCTTTTTGCTATGAAACCAGAATGACCTAAGTTCTCCTAGACTTCTAATGACGATCTAAAGTCCCTAGTCAATTTTATACATCTAAATTAACTTGGGTACGAATGTTATGAACATCTTAAGCGAATTCGTAAACTAAAGTTCACAAGAAAGACATGTACAATCTGATAACATTGCAATTATATATGTTCAAAAGACGTACAAGACAAGTTCAGTTCGGGTACTTAAAGTCCATTTTGTGTCAAAACGTTCTAAGTTCATCAAGGACCAAATTATCAGATCATCAAGAACATTTTCGTGCTAAATTAATCACTGAGTCTAATATATGTGCCTATCATGTGTACAACAACGTGTACTTAGGCTTATGTCAAGGTGTGCTTGGATTTTGATAGATATAATCTATCTATCTTTGTGCTCGTTCTCTGTGCTCAATACCTGTACTGTACCAGATCACTGTGAGTTCACTTATCCCCTTTTCGTACATTTTGTTCAAAGCTCTTTATCGGGGACCGAAAAGCATGAAAACTATTTTTGTACTTAAATTATATATATATATATATAAATACATATATATGTTCTTGAACTGTTCTACGTACTATTACATGATCGCATGAAAAGTATTTCGTACTTAAATGTATATACATAAATATATATACATATGTTCTAAAACTATTCTATAAACTATTTTATGAACATACAGACTATTTATAAAATAATTCTAAAATACATCCTTATTATTATTCTTATCATCATATATACTCTCTTGAGTGTATTTAGATCTTGAATGGGCAGGATCTGAATACATTCCTATCATCATACTTATTCTCTGAAATTGTATTCTAGATCTTGAATGGGCAGGATCTTGAATACATTTGAATCACTTATAGGTTCTCTATATGTGCTTATTGCTCTATGTATGAGTTCTATTTTTACTGCTATCAATTCATATCCCACAGTTCAGGGAATGAACCGTAGGTAATTATGGACAGCGCTGTTAGGGTAGGTCCACCCTCATTCTCTACAGTTCTGGATGATGCATATTATCTGTACTCATTTGATCTAGATCATGCTTGTAGCTTACTTGCTTATTATGAGCTTACTAATTCACTATCGTTCATCATTGACCAATCGGGTTAGCAGTAATTATATACATACATATTGAGTACATTACATATTCCAAAACTATCCTTAATTTTACAAAGTACTTATGACAGACGTACAAATCTTATGACTTGTTCTTAATATACATACTAATATTATGTATAAATAATAAGTACTTTATGTAAATCTCACCAACTACTGTTGTAGTTGACCCTTTTGAACTTACATGCTTTTCAGGCTAGGTTCTTAGTTCTCTTAGCATAGGAATCTTCCTATTTCCAGCTTACTTCTATGGAGATTGTTCGTGCGTTCAAGATTAGTGGCTGTGAAGACCTCCTTTTGCTTGTTCCTGTTCTGAGTTCAAGGAGTACTTAAGATAATTGTTCTGTCTTTTGAATATTATCCAATTCAGGGTTTATCCCAAATGTTGTAATAACTTATGATACTTCTTATTCCTTAATGTTATAAGCTGTGTTTGAACTTGTACTGTGCGTGCTTATGCTTATCTGTACATCCCGTATATTCCGTTTTAGCGGGGTGTTACATTTGACCCTTTTTGGCTGCTTCCCTAGACGGGTGGTTAGCCAATGATTTATTCATTTTCTCAATTTGGTCGATGTCATTAAGAAAAATCCAAAATCGACGGTGTAGTTTAAGGTAGATAGGGGTGGGAAAGAGTTTTTAGTTAAGGTTACCTGACATAAAAACCTTGATGGTAGTAAAGGCTATACCAGTAATATTGTTTGAGGTTGATAATATTTGACTAATGAATATGGTGACTACCAACCCATATGACATGCTCCATCAGTTTAGTTAGTTTCTGTTCCCAAAATTGACCCTTTGTCAAGTAAATGGGTTGAAATGCTCATCTATGATGGTGTGATTTCCCCCTTCAGTTGTGATAGACATGGGTTTTTGCGGGATATACCACACCGTTGAAAATAAAAGCGAACAAAATAATGTTGTCGGAGTGCTTTAATTTATAAAGATCTTGCGTGACGTATTTATAATATATTTCCAAGGTAAAACGATGGTGTTGACTCAAATATTCTGGATGCGCATCTCGGAACGATCCTAGAATATGTAAAATTATCTTGCCTTTTTGAAAGGGAAGGAAGCTGTGAGTCTTCTCTTGGGGAACAACAAGATGTGTTTATGATATATTTCCAGGGGAAAGTTGGGAAGATCTCTTCGGGGACAACAGAGATCCGGCATTGTGAGCTTCTCTTTTAGACCCTTGATCACAACATCTTTATATAAGATTAATAACCGATCTATATGTTGAGCTTTCTAATTTTTTCATTTATTGAAGGCCCGATTATTCTTTCACAAGCCTTGGTTTTGTGTCCTTGATGAGTGCACCAAGTAAGGAAACATAATTTCCTCACATAAAAAGAGTTCATTACCCATTTTTGTTTTTATGTATTAATATTCCTGTTTTAATCATTCTAGTGCTACAAATATTGAAGAGTACCTGTACCGGCTTGCACGTGATCTAGGCATCACGTTTATTACACATCACAGGTATGGGGGTGTTTGGCCTAGCTTTTGAATCTTGGCTTATTATTTTTTGCTTATGCTTTTGTTTCATAAGCTTATAAGCTTTTTTTTCCTGTTTGGATTAGCTTATGTTGTCTAAGCTAATAAGACATTTTAAAGTGTTTGGCCTAGTTTTTTTTTAGTTAGCTTATGTTGACAAAATGACCAAAAAAGTAGACATGCTTATATATTAGCACATAACTTACATATTCATGAGTTAAGGAAATGAGGAGCTAGTTAAAACAGTTGTAAACAAAAAGAACAAATGAAAACAAGCAGCTAATTAACATGCAATTCCATAACTTGTTTGTTTGTTTAGTGAAAAGATCGATATATGCAATCATACAGAAACACTTTTTAAAGATTTGTTTGTTGTTTAATAAGTGAAAAGAGAAATTGAATTACTATATCGATATTATGAAAAGATCTACTTTTTTGTTGTTGTTTAAAGAATACGAAGAAACATGAATTTGAGTTTGCTCTGTAGAAAAAAAAACAAATTGAGAGGGAGAAGAAGAAACACATAGGGCAGACAAAAAAGATATATGAAGGATAAATGAGTCTTTTAAAACATCTTTATAGAAAAAGCCATTAACTTTTGTTTGAGAACCAATGTTACAATGGCTTATGTAAAATGGCTTTTATAAGCTCAAAAGCTATAAGCCCATAAGCCAAACTAAACACTAAAACAACTTTTATTTTTCGACAAAAGCAAATAAGCTAAAAGCCTTGTAAAAAAGGCTAGGCCAAACACCCCTCTACTACTGTTCTTTTGCAACAAGAAAATTTATGTATTAATAGCTGATGCCAAAACTTACAGCTTATAATGGGTTTAGGTCAAATGGGTAAATCTTATTTGCGGGTTGAAACCGATTGCGTTGGTTGCTGAGCCAACCGAAAAGCACCTTTTAATTTATAAATATGGGTGTATAGTTATTGATTACAAAAACTCTGCCTCATATCAATAATCTGAACTTCTTTCATAGAGTAATGTATAAGCTTTTATGCTTTTTAATACATCATTGCGAATGACTTTTGACCTCTTGATCCATTTAAGTTGTATCCAAATTTGGCTTAACCAATTTGACCAGAAAATAATCGGAAGCATATCTATATCTGTTTTGCCCTAAAAAAAACAGTTTCTATCTGGTCAATCTGATTAAATTGAATTAGCAGTAACTAGTTATAGTACCCGCGGCGTTGCCGCGGGATACGCTTTCTACCCAAAAAAGTAAAATCGTAACTATGTGAAAGTTATTTAATAAAAACATGAGAAGCCAAAAATTCAATTTAAAACAAAATAATTCGAAAACTTTGATGTGGGGCAAATTTAAAAACGATGTGTATATAACCTCTTGATCCATTTAAGTTGTATCCAAATTTGGCTTAACCAATTTGACCAGAAAATAATCGGAATCTGAACAAATCTATATAAATTGGTCGAACATGCTACTTGCTAGTAAAACCAGAAGTTAATCGGAATCTTATCAATTTATCATATGTCTGTCTATTTCTTGTATAATACGAAGCATATCTATATCTGTTTTGCCCTAAAAAAAACAGTTTCTATCTGGTCAATCTGATTAAATTGAATTAGCAGTAACTAGTTATAGTACCCGCGGCGTTGCCGCGGGATACGCTTTCTACCCAAAAAAGTAAAATCGTAACTATGTGAAAGTTATTTAATAAAAACATGAGAAGCCAAAAATTCAATTTAAAACAAAATAATTCGAAAACTTTGATGTGGGGCAAATTTAAAAACGATGTGTATATAAAATGACGAATAAAAATAGTCAAAACCTGTCTAAAAGTAAAATCCTAACCAGGCGAAAGTTATTTGATGAAAATATGAGAACCCAAAAATTTAGTGTCTAGAAAAAAAAATCAAAAACTCTAATGTGGGGTAAAAGTTAAAAAATAGAAAACTTGTACATTCCACGCATAACGTATATGTACATTCATATAGCTTTTTAGTATATTACAAATGAGAATCCAAACATTTAACGTCAACAATATAAAAATGAAAACTTTGATGTGGGACAAATTTAAAAACGTTATATATAAAAAAAAATGGATGAAAATAGTCAAAATTAAATGTTTAAAAAGTAAAAGCGTTACCATGTGAAGTTATTTGATAAAAACATGAGAACTGAAAAATTCAATATCAAGAAAATAAAAACAAAAACTTTGATGTAGGGCAAATTTAAAAACGTTATGTATATCAAAAGACGAATAAAAATAGTCAAAACCAAATGGTGAAGGTTATTTGATGAAAACATGAGAACCCAAAAATTTAGTGTCAAGAAAATAAGAACGAAAACTTTAATATGGGGCAAAAGTTTAAAGAGAGAAAGTTTAGGAGGTTAAAATGAAAAATGGCAAAAAATATTATGTGCTATAAGAACTTGTACATTCTACGCATAACGTTAAAGCTTGTACATTGCATGCATAAAGCATTTAAATGAAAATAATCAAAGACCAAATGTTTAAAAGTAAACCCGTAACTGTGTGAAAGTTGTTTTATGAAAACATGAAAACCTAAAAGTTTAGTGTCACGGAAATGAAAGCGAAAACTTTGATGTGGGTTAAAAGTTAAAAAATTGAAATTTTAGGGGTTAGAAAGAAATTTTTGGTTAAATTTGAGGGGGTTAAAACGAAATTTGGTTAAATTTAGTATGTGATTTAAATCCTTGTACATATCACGCATAAAGTACTTGTACATTTGCATAGGTTTTTAGTATATATATAATATTGATTGTATTTTTTCTGATCATGGTCCTGCTGCTCCTTGCACCATATGGGTGAAAGAACATAAATAATAATGTAAAAATTAATGACTAGAAAATGGTTTCTGTTTTGGACTAATTAAGATAAGAGTACTGGTATAATTCAGAAGCAGGGGCAATCGGTGCACATATAACTCAGCAGGCCTAGAAATCTTTTAAGAACTTATACTTAGGTTGATATCTACTAGAGTCCACTAGATATTTAATATAGTAGATTTGGGATCACACAAAGTCTTTTAAGTGATAGTTGCCGCACAGAAAAAGCCTGTTTGGGTCCGTAAAGTGTTGCTCCTATTATTGTCAGCCTACACTTGTGGTCCAGAGTGTTTTGGAAAACTTGTTTGTTTTCATGAATCACACATTTATCATGATCAAGAACTTAACAGTAGACTTGGAGTCATGAGTGGTACAAAGTCTTTCAAGAGTTGGTAGCCACATACATATAAACTTGTTTGGGTCATAGTAACATGTAAATGTCGGTCAACCATTGTTAAATGTAGTGTTAAATACGTAAACTTTCTTTCAATAACTACAATTTTGATCTCTCTTAATTTCACTTAAAATAGGATTTGTCTTTGCTGAATGTTGACTTAGGTTGATTTTGAATGAGTCCACAAGACATTTGAAAGTAGACTTGGAAGTCTTTCAATAGATAGTGGCTACCCAGAAAAAGCTTGTTTGTCCATACCGTGTCACTTTTATTATTCTCAGCTATTGCTTTTTGACTACAGTGTCATGATCAAGAATTCAACAGTATACTTGGAGTCATGAATGGTACAAAGTCTTTCAAGAATTTAACATGTTAATGTCAGTCAAGGACTGAAGGGTCGGTAACTGTAATTGTGTTTTGCTGATAACAGGTCCAAATGGTCAATTGGTCTCCAAAAGGCAGTTAGATACTGAAAGTTTCACTGTATGTTTTATCTTTAATAAGATGACTGAAACGGAAACGGGCCTAACGGGCTAAAGTAAAATACGGGTTAAAGTAAAGTGGGTTGCTCTCGTTTTCAACTATTTGAGTTTGTATACATATAATATCATAAATTAAAACCATTTAAATTCAGAAGCAGGGAGGGGGAACACAACATGCCTTAAAATCTTTTAAGATATTTATGGTAGACTTGGAGTCTGTCAAAGGATCACACCAAGTCTTTCACATACCAAAAAGCTGGTGTGGGTCCACAACGTGTTACTCTAATAGTCTAATGGTTGTTGACTGCAAGAAATAGTTGGGCCACATAGACTTCGAGTCAAGAGTTACTTCGCTTGTTTATAAATATCAAGTGTGTTAAAAAAGTTCCAAAGCTAGTTAAATCAAAAGTCGACCAAAGTTAATCAAATACTTACAACCTTCTAAAATATTCAATGAATAAATAGTTGGGTTATGGTTAAGAGTGTAAATTAAAAAAAAAAAAAAAAAGGAAAAAGAAAGAAAGAAAAAAAAAAGACAATAACTAAATTTTAAAAAATGGGTTTTGTTAGTTTTGTCTAGCGAATGTTAAAAGCTTTCATATGAACCATGCATGCCCTCATAGGTAACTCTACATGTTTGTTTATGACATATGTTTTACTTATTTGGTGTTAAGCTTACACCGGTAATTTCTGTTTTGCTTATTAGTTTTTTATGAGGAACTTTGTAATAACTTCCTTAGGCTTAAGTGCTTAATACAAAATGCTATAATCGCTTACTCGTAAAAGACTTAACATCATTAATACGTTTTATGGCTAAATTAATAGTTTTCTTTTTGGATTTTGATTGGTTTTGATGAGAGTTCTTAGACGTGATGTGCAATTAATGGTATGCATATTTTAGGCAACTGATTCTTTTATTTGTATTTTATGAAACAGTTCTTGAAGACGTCATTTCCACTTATACGGTAATTAGGTATGTCATGTCTTAGTTGTTTAAGGTTCGTATGTGTGTGCTTGTGTCAATTTTATTGAACATGTTCATGGTTGTGAATTATATCCCATATATATAGTTCCAAATTTGATTTAAAACACTCATAGTATGATGTATGTAGTACCTTTTCATCGAAACATGTGCTTTCAACAACTCGACTCCTTTAATTTTAACTTAGCCAACTGCCCGGCAAACATTTCAACGCCTCCTGCCGCAGCAAATATGAACATGTTTGATTCGGATAAACAGTGATTTAATTCGATATATGCTTCATATGTGCATGTTAAAGATCTTTAATCTTTATATCCAGAGCTTAATTCATGCTACACTTTATGAAAGTTGATATATAGAGTATACTTCCCTTGTTCCATTCATCATACTTCCCTTGCATCAAAATATATGATTACAAAGGAATTAAATACAATACTGTGAAAGTATATTTTACGGATATGTGTAATTATTATGTCATAAAAGTTGGGGATATATAAAGGCGCCTGGTGACCCGACCACATTTTTAGTAAAATGACCACACTTTTTGCAGCGAGGGTCGCTGCAAAAAGCCAGTGTACGAAAACGTACACTCTGGTCTTAATGGTCTACAGTGTAATTTGTTTTTATCGACTTTTTGCAGCGAGGGTCGCTGCAAAAAGTCGATAAAAACAAATTACACTGTAGACCATCAAGTCAACAGTGAACCCACGGTTCTATATATGTAAACGATTAGTAACTATCGTTTTCAATATCTACTTGTTCTTTCTATTTCTTTTCGTTTTCAATATCTACTTGTTCTTTCTATTTCTTTCCGTCTTTCTTTCTGAAGTTTAACACATTCTTCATTTCTTTTCTTTCTGAAGTTTAACACATTCTATTTCATTTATTATCATACAACAAACGCTCTCTTTAACCATAGTAGTGTATCATTATTATTTTTAGTATTATTATTATTAGTATTATTATCATTATTATTATTAGTATTATTATTATTAGTATTATTATTATTATTATAGTGTATCATTGTTTCAGATGGATTTTGAAAGTATATGGGGCGAAATGGGTGCGGAAGGTTTTGAGCTTCACTTAGAAGAACCTGATGAAGAATTTGACATACCAGAGGCGGCCCCTCATTTTGACTACGACGCTAGGGTTTTTCACACCGATCAGGTATCCTTGTTAACTTTAAAAAAAACTAATTTAGGCAAATATCATTAAAATATTTATATTTTAGTACTATTTAATTTGTGTTTAGTTGTTAAATTTATTGCAATCTTAAAATGTTAGATATTGCATATTTGAAATGTTAGATATTTATTATTATACAAATTAATGATAATTTGTTAAAAAAAACTAATTTAGGCAACTATCATTAAAATATTTATATTTTAGTACTATTTAATTTGTGTTTCGTTGTTAAATTTATTGCAATTTTAAAATGTTAGATATTGCATATTTAAAATGTTAGATATTTATTATTATACAAATTAATGATAATTTGTTAAAAAAACTAATTTAGGCAATATCATTAGAATATTTATATTTTAGTACTATTTAATTTGTGTTTCGTTGTTAAATTTATTGCAATCTTAAAATGTTAGATATTGCATATTTTAAATGTTAGATATTTATTATTATACAAATTAATGATAATTTGTTAAAAAAAACTAATTTAGGCAACTATCATTAAAATATTTATATTTTAGTACTATTTAATTTGTGTTTCGTTGTTAAATTTATTGCAATCTTAAAATGTTAGATATTGCATATTTTAAATGTTAGATATTTATTATTATACAAATTAATGATAATTTGTTTAAAAAACTAATTTAGGCAATATCATTAGAATATTTATATTTTAGTACTATTTAATTTGTGTTTCGTTGTTAAATTTATTGCAATCTTAAAATGTTAGATATTGCATATTTTAAATGTTAGATATTTATTATTATACAAATTAATGATAATTTGTTAAAAAAAACTAATTTAGGCAATATCATTAGAATATTTATATTTTAGTACTATTTAATTTGTGTTTCGTTGTTAAATTTATTGCATCTTAAGGTGTTCGATTCACACGAAGAATTGTTCAACTGGGCCAAAAGTACAGGATTGCAGCTTGGTTATGTGTTAATCAAACGACGAACAAATTCCAACTTAGCTGGTGTAAGAAATAAAGTGACGATAGTCTGTAATCTTTCTGGGAAAATGGATGATAGGATAAGCGGCCTCGTTAAAAAGACACTTAAGTGTCAGTGCCCCTTTAGATTAATCGGTCGTTTAACCGATGATGGTTGGAGGATAACCGTTGTAGACGACACACATAATCACTATCCAGCTGAGAATCTGGAGGGTTACGCGTACGCTAGAAGGTTGACTGAAGAGGAGAGATTATTTCTGGAAGAAGAATATCATCGTGGTAGTACGCCCCGTAGGATGTTAAAGCTGTTGAAAGACAAATTTCCAGGAAACTTGACCCGCAGTGATGACATTTACAATTTCCAAAAAGCTATGCGGAAGAAGGCTGCCGAAAAACATGGGAACACTCCAATGCAGGTATATCATATCAAATTTACATATCTTTTTATTTAATTACTATGATACAGTATCTGAAACGACATATGTACGCCATATTGTTCAAACGAAACAGGTTATGTTCAGTTTGCTTAAGGAGCATAATTACTTGTATTATCATACAACAAACAGTGCATCTGGTCGGTTGGAGAATCTGTTTTTTATACATCCGACAGCATTTAAATTGTGGCGTGCATTTTCTTATGTTATCCAAATAGACGCCACGTACAAAACGAATATGTACAACATGCCATTGGTCGAGATCGTTGGTGTCACTCCAACAAACAGGACCTTCAGCATATCATATGCGTTTATCATAAGCGAACAAGAGCATAATTATAGATGGGTGTTGGAGTGTTTGAAGTCGACGTTAGGTGAAGGCTTTGCTGTGCGTGTCGTACTCACGGACCGGGATCTGGCGCTAATGAAAGCATGCAAAACCGTTATGCCTGAAGCCTACCATTTACTGTGTAGAGTGCACATATGGAGGAACATAGACAAATTTAGCATGCCATCGTTAAAAGGGGAAGGGAAATGGGGGCATTTTTACGGATGGTGGAAAAAACTATACGAGTCCCGCACACTAGAAGACTACACCAACAATTTATCATATTTAAAAGAGAAGATGGGTCCCCGTTTAGACAGTAAGCGAACTGCTTTTGAAGTTTTTTTTTCCTAATTTTTGGTAAATCACATATACCCACACAAGCTAATCACATGTTAAATTGACAGAGGTTTACAAGTACCTGCAGATGGAGTGGCTTTCCCCGTACAAGGAAAAGTTTGTGTCCTTTTGGGTGGATCAGCACCTCAACTACCGTAATTACACTACCAATAGAGTTGAGGCTGAGCACTCACTCCTCAAGTCCGAGTTACAGGGGAGATGTACATTTCAACGAATAATTCAGTGTGTTAATGATGTCCTCCTCGGACAAGATACAGAAATCAAGGGCCAACTGGAAGAAAGCAGGATTTATAGAGCTGGTAAACACAACTACCCATGTTTGAAAGACCTGCTTTGTGTGGTATCTGTGACAGCTCTTGATATAATGGTCGATGAAATAAAACGATTAAAAAATGAGATCGGAAAAGACTTCAGAAAATGCGGGTGTAAGGTGTGGACTAGTTGCTTTTTTGTCAATATTCTGACCAAAAAGTAAAACACCTAACATTAATGACTAAAATATTCTAACAAATCAATATATTAACTTTTTAACTAAATTTTTTATACTTTTGAACTTAATTTTTTAAACGATTAATTTTTATGTATATTTTTGTTGAACTAAATTTTATTACGTCTTAAGTAGTATATTTAATCAAAATTTTAACATAATCTTGGCTATTTAATTTAATAAATTTTTTAACAAATTTTAATCTACGTCATTTTTTTTTGTCAATATTCTGACCAAAAAGTAAAACACCTAACACTAATGACTAAAATATTCTAACAAATCAATATATTAACTTTATAACTAAATTTTTTATACTTTTGAACTTAATTTTTTAAACGATTAATTTTTATGTATATTTTTGTTGAACTAAATTTTATTACGTCTTAAGTAGTATATTTAATCAAAATTTTTACATAATTAGAAGCTATTTATTTTAATCAATTTTTTAACAAATTCTAATCTTCTTAATTTTGTATTTAAAGATATATATTCTAACAAATCACTAACAAAACAAATTCCTGGCTCCTAAAAAATCACTAAATTATCAACAAATCAAAACTAACTATAGTAACAAACCTATTCAAATCCTATAAACAACTAATAATCCTAACAAAACTAACAAAAATAATAAATATATACAAAAACTATACTAGCATACCAATATTCTAACAAAACTAACAAAACTAACAAAACTAATAAATATACAAAAACTATACTAAACATAACAATATTCTAACAAAACTAACCAATTAACAAAACTAATAATAACATACCAATATAACAACAAACCTATTAAAATCCTATAAACAACTAATAATTCTAACAAATTAACAAAACTGATATATGTACAAAAACTATACTAACATACTATGGAGGTCGAATTTTTTCACTTTTTGCAGCGAGGGTCGCTGCAAAAATTAGTAACGGTCTAAATGCTAAAAAATAATGGTATGGATATTGGGAAAAACATAAAATACATACCAAAATTTGAAATGGCTTGAAAATTTGGGGGAAGACGACCGACCGGAATTTGGGGGAGGATAATCCCGACACTGGTGGCGGTGGCGCTGGACGATGGTGGCTGGCGGCGGCTGGCCGTACTGCGCGGTGGTGGCTGGCGGTGGACGGTGGTGGCTGGCGGCGGTGGCGCTGGACGATGGTGGCTAGCGGCGGTAATGCAATAGATGGTGGAGGAAGAAAAGGCTGGCGGTACTGCACGGTGGTGACTGCCGGTGGACGGTGGTGGCTGGCGGCGGTACTACAATCGAGGGGTGGAGGAAGAAATTTTATATTGAAGGGAGGAGGAAGTGTAAACTGTAAATGATGGAAAATGATGGAATGGATGGAACGGTGGATCGTTTTTTAAAAAGGAGCCGGGTTAACTTATTGCAGCGAGGGTCGCTGCAATAAGTGGAGTACGGGTCGGGTCAAACAACTTATTGCAGCGACCCTCGCTGCAATAAGTGGAGTACGGGTCGGGTCAAACATTTAAAGCGGGGAGTGGAAAGCTGACGTGTTAAGGGATTTTGCAGCGAGGGTCGCTGCAAAAAGTCCCTGGTCAAATTACCAATTTACCTGGTCGAGATACGGGGCGCGTATATAAAAAAAACACCTTAATTATATGCAAGTTAAGTAATCAAGTTAGCGAAACATGATTTTATTTTATCTACTTAAAATAACCTACAGGAAATTAACAAAAGACAAAGCCAGTTTACGGAAAAAAAAAACAACAAATGACAAAGCCATTGACCAACGTATTGATCATTGATGACGTCTAGTACTGGAGCGATTGATATATGGATTGAATTCGAAGAAACCGATAATCAAATTTAATCAAAGTTGGATTTTTGAAATTCATTTTGTTTTTGATTATTATTTTTTTTAGTTTTGGACCAAGTAGAGTTTGCAATGTGGTTTATGATGAATTAGTAATTTTCAAACCAAATTAAAAACTGAATTATATAATATTAGACCAATAGAAGTCATTAGGATATAATGGTAGCAGAAATTATTAGAATAAGAAGATGACACGGATCAAAACAAATCATTTTCCCGAATAGAAGATCCTTTATTTGACAGCAAACCAAATATCAATACGTTATTTTTATTTGCACCAGAGTGATTCGTGTGTTGCACGGCTGGGCTTCACGGGTTGTTTTGTACGTTTGTCTTATTTTGAGGGTTTTTCTTGTTTAGTTCGAGGTTGATGTCGGTGCGTGTCGATGAGGTGCGATTGGTGGAAGAGAGATGAACGTCATGAAATGTACATGGGATTTGCTAACTAGTGCCCCTAGTGCACTAGTTAAGAAGCTTTAATGAACTTGTTATTTTCTTATTAATCAAAAATTTTATTTAATGTATATTAATTTAACTCAACAATTTCTATTTTTAACTGAATAATTAGTACATATTTCTATATTTTAAGAAAGTTAGACTTCAATAAATACTTCATTAAATGCTTCTTAACTAGTGCACTAGGGGCACGCAAATCACTTTGTGGGGGATTTATGCTCTTTGCTTTTAGTTAATGTTTGTGAATGATCCAAATATCCAACTATTAATGTGTCATTTATATTACTTAAACTTCAACTTCCACTTCCACGTCTATTTCATTTGAAATGGCGTAATAAAAACATGGATTGCATTTTTGTAAACTTTGTAGAAGTACATGCAGCACGGTTACATAGTTCATTACATAGTTCATAATTATGTAGTAGGATATCAAAAGATATTACGATAAAATATCATCATTCAAACCCGTATTAAAGGTGAACAAAATTGAATGATGACTACATAATTCTTAGCAAAAGTGTATTAAAAAACCGACTTAATGACTGCTGCATTGATCTTCTCTTACATCCGGTGTAGCTTAAGTGACAACAATTGGGTTAAATTCCGATTCTCCTTCTTCACATGGGTTCAATTTTCTTGCTTTGAATTTTCGAGTCCTCAAAAGGTATTGCCTACGTATGGAAGGTTTTTCATTTTCACTATCTTGTGCCTCATCGGTCGAGGAAGTGGTTTCACGCGATTCATCATTATTCTCTTCCTCTATCTCGTTTTCTGGATGCTGGACCTCATCATTGTCGATATTCATATCCTCATCTTCATTGATTGATGGGTTGTTAACGGGTTCGTCATCATCTTGGTCTTTAGTGTAGATTGTTTCACCCATTCCAGTTCCTGTACATCAGTATATGTAGAAACTACGTTAAGTATAGCATGCCTATACATATACAGAACAACCTATTTAAGTATGGATATGCAATGTCAATACATTCATTGATATAGATTTGGGGAGGTATGGACTTCCTAAACGAAAGAGACACTAATAAGTATTTGTCATTTTACTACATTCAATCTTAGATATAACATTCATTTTGAGGTACGATTTATATAGGACTATAAATTATGATAAAAAAAAAAAAAATACTAAACTCTGATGGCGTATCCATATTACGCTACGAAGGGCCTGACAAACAAACAAGTGATAACCCATAGCGCCGCGAAAGAACCTGCGTGTGAAAGGCGCCCGATTGGAAACAATGCTTAAACAAGGGAGAGATCACCTAAATCTCTTCCTCCCTAAATTAAGGACTATTGGTTCCAATTATTTTGGGAAGTTAGATCTATCCTTAAAAATCACGAAAAAAGGGTTGGACAGTTTTTCCCCATTCCCATATAAGAAGGACTCAAAAGAATTCACGAGGGGCGAGGTACTTCGTTCTTCATTCATACACATATTTAGGGAAAAACAACGCAACCCTAATCAAAAAACACTCATAGCTAGTTGGCGTAAAGAGGCCCACACTCTACCTTCGGGGAATCGCCAACATACAAACAAAAACACCTATCACCCCCTTTTTCTTAACCTAATCTTGGTTTGGTGTACAAACAAACTCACTTTTCTTGGAGGTATTCTGACAATTCATTTCTATATGGCCATCAAGTCTACAGATAAAATTAGTATATAATTAGTCTCACCACAACATTGTCAACATATTTGTAGGTGTCATGCAAGCAATCTTTCTATCGTAGCTTCTATTCCTTCCGTATCAGTTGGGAGTTTATCCATTATTGTGGTCTTAGGAATGTCAACTACAATCATGAATATCACATATTAATTTAATCATCAGTCTCTTAGAATTTCATTGGAGTTCAAAGTTCACTAAATTAAGAAAACAATGGTCATGCCAATATAAAACCACTTTTAGAGTCTTTTTATATGCATAATTACACACTCGTCTATCAATCAAAATTATTTGGAAAATGCATAGTCATTATGTAGCATTCTAGATGCAGTAACGAAAAACAATTAGTTTATGAAGGTAACAATGTAATATACTTGGTTAGAACTTACTTCCACGTTTCTATATAGTCTATTGTTTACCTGATGCATGTAACCATAGAAAAGCGCTTTGGAGCAATAACACTTGTTTTCTTCTTTTGTGTACTAATCTGAACAAAGAATACAAAAAAAAAAAAAAGTCAGCTATACATTCCAAACTGCATCCTGCAGTATATAGTGTCAATTTTGTCATAGAAAACGGAGAGCCCAGTTGCGTATATGTAACATTTATTTGGGGTAGGGCAATGACTGAGCCTATTTTCTTCTGCAGGACTCCCACCATGGGGACGGCCACCACTGTCTAAAACTGCTCTCCTATGTAGGGACGGAGCCAGAAAATTTTTTGCGAGGGGGCAAAATTAAAAGTTATTTGTCATATTTATAACAGTCGTATCTGAAAATGGAAAAAACAAAACAAAACAAAACAAAAAAAGAGCCCTAGCTTGAAAATAGAAAATGGACCCTCAAAAGAATTTGTGGTCTAACACTCATATTTAAAAATACTAGTTTTTCTTAATAAATAATGACCACACGTATCAAACAAGATCTTATTAAATGAAAACGTATTCAATCATATAATACAAGAAACCAAAAGCATATACTTCTTTAGATATACTGTAATCAGCTTTTATATATATATATATATATATATATTCTCTACATTATGATAATTATAATTAATTGTTTGTGATAAATGAATATAATAGATTAAAAGAAAATACATTTTCTATAAACAATTCCACTATAATATGCTACAAATTTACATACCCAAACAACGAAAGTTTGTCTCTCTAAACTATACTTCATTCTTTCTATTAAAAATCAAAACAACTCGGGTTTTTTTAATCTCTTAATGAAAAAATCTATATTAAAATTAATGTTTGATGACCAATGACATCCAAATAATAAGTTTATGACAAGTTGATAATGAAGGTAACATTTATATTTATTTCCTATTTATTTTTTCTTACTTTTACAAGGAAATTACAAATATACCATTTAAATTTTGAAAAATTATATTGTACAAAAATTGGAGCGGGGGCAACTGACCCCGCTGTCCCCAAGCTGGAGTCGCCCTCCTTACACCAGGCTTCCTTCTCTGGTCTCTTGTTAATGGAATATCCATTACCTATTGGTTTCTATGAACAGATCTGCTCTGTTTTTGAAATGCCCCAAACCATATTAATTCGAAAGGCATACAATCATTTGAAAACTCATGTTAAACAAGCTAGACAATTTTATACTTAGAAAATTTAAGCCAATTTTCGCCAAAAATCAAAGTTCTTAAATTTGAAAAATGACAAATTGAACCTTCTTAGAATGTTAATATAAGTCTATTGTATGAGTTTCAGGTCCCGGAAAGGTCAAACGAAGCCTCGGTAAAAAGTGTAAAAAATCACAGCAGGCAGACGGCTCTTGTGTCCTGCAGAGGCCGTCCTCAAAGGCCGTCCTCTGCACAAAGGCCGTCCTCTTCAGTTTTTTTTTGTACTTTTGACACTTTGAACAACTTTCGGCCCTTTTTCTCAAAACCGAGCTTCCGACGACTGATTAGCAACTTAGTTTTGACATAAATCAACTAACACAACATTTCCAAAAGTCTCCATACCATCCATTTATACAAACCAAGTTTATACAAGTAAATTGGTCATCTTACCCATTTTGACGCTTTTTAAGTCAAAATACAAGTTTTGCAAATTCATGGAACCACACTTGACCATTTACAGAAATTTGACAATAGAATGACCATCAAAACAAAATGTACCAAGAGCCATAAGGAGAGGGATGACTAAGCCTCTAAACCATAAGATTGTCATTCATCCATGAATGACCTAAATACCTCCAAGTCTTGCAAAATCTTTACTTCTAATACTTCAGGCTTTAAATCAACAACTAGTTCCTTCTTCCGGAACTACCTATAAAAATGGTAAACAACTAAAAAGTAAGCGAATGCTTAGTGAATAAACTTGCATACAAATATATATACAAAGGAGGGCAAAAACACAAAAGACTACCGCATGTAGCCAATGATACCGTCATATCATCACTTGCATACTCACTTTTGCGCTAACAAAACATACATGGATCCACATACGCTAAACAATCATCAACATGATTAACTATCGGGATTCTTAGGCCCCAGAGGTTTTTAGGCCTCATAAACACTGTACCCCATATGGGCCTACGCCGAATCAATCACCACACATGGATAAATAAACTTCAACATGATGTGGTCAACACCACACATGGACAAAAGGCTTCAACATGATGTGGTCGATTGACCCAACGTATACATAAAGGTATGCAAAAGTACTCACCTCCTCCGCGACTATCAACAATCAACAATGCAACAACAAGTGCAAAGCTTTCAACCTATCAATTCAATACAATATGCACATAAGACTTTATTCACAATCTTGGCTAACTCACTTAGCCAAACTAACGATTCACTAGCATTCCTATTCACCCAAACTCAATTTCCTTGAGTTGGCTTAAAATCACTTAACAAAGCTCAATCTTTCTAACTCATCAACCTCAATTATCTATCATTTTGCTAAAAATCTCATTTTACCACCAACATGTGGCCATTTCATCTAGTTACTCAAAATTACCAAATTCTCATTCACTAGCCTTTTCCAAACCCAAAACCCAACCCATTTGTCATTGAGTTTCTTTCACCTTTAACAACTATATTAGGTAGTTCATCTTACCTTTTTCAACCACATCATAATAACTAGCAAAATTTTATCTTTTCTTACAAACTCAAATTATTACTTTGAACTTATCAATTTCATAATCAAACACATCATATAACTCAATGACAACTAGGTTAACTAAGGAATTGGTAGAAATTAACCATAATTCATATTCTAGCAAAAACCCCCAATTTGGTTCATCCATGAACCCTAAATTCAAAAAGAAACATAAAAACTAAATTAGGGGAATTCAATACCTCAATAAACAATAGGTTAATGCTTAGACTTAAGTTGGAAAATTCTTCTTCCTTTCTTTTCTCTAGCAATTTCGGCCACCACCACAAAACCCGCAAGCCCTAGCTTTTCAATTCTTAAATGGAGATTATTTGATGGTGATGATTATTATTATTATTTTTATTCTTGGATTGAAAGAATTAGTCTTTGATTTTGGAAGAATTGAGATGAAGTTGCACGGAGGAATGATGATGAACAAGAGTGAAAATGTGAGAAGTGGAAAAAGGAAATGGTTGGCACTTCCTATGAGTGCCACGCCCTTGACTAACTTTTGTGGGTATTTTACCCGCTATCCATTAAAGTTCCAACTAAATCAACCTCATATCCAAAAATAAAATACTAGGAAACTAATTTAAAGTCAAAACTATAAAAAAGGGTTAATTTATTTATCTTAAAATTATTGGGGTGTTACAGTTTTCTCCCTTTGGATATGGAAATTGAGCTCCTCTTATTTCTATTGGCAGATTGAATGCTCTCATCATGTCTTGTAGGTAATCTAGATCGGGTTCAAAAGTGTAAAAAAATAACTACTAGTAAAATAAATAAGTAAATACATGTTGAAATACAAAGCAACAACAGCTTTCCTCTCTCGTGTAACGAAACTATTAATATCACATGCAAATAGTTTTTCTCCAACGGGTAAAACAATTAAACTTTTAAACATATTAACTTGCCCAAAGTGTATAAAACCACATTAATCGTTAATGGCTTATACTGCTTCTATTATTATATAGCTTTTCCATTATATTAAAGACGTTAGCTATTTACAATAAAAAACATTGAAACGACAAAAACAAAAAACAAAACCCATGGGTTCCCACCCACACATCATGTCACACCTAAACCGTCATATCCGGAATATTGTGACCCGCCCTACCAGCTCATGTTGCCACCTCTGAACATAACAAATAAATCATGGGAGATAGATAAGTACCTTTCTTAGATAAAGTCCTCTGAATTGACAGTTCTGAATTCTCCATCCTTTATGCTCGTGATGTCCACACAAAAGCTAGATTTTTTTATGTTTATTGTACCCTGTCTATATAATAGAAACACGTAGTGATTATAAGTATAGCACTTGTATTTTTAAGTAATATAAAATGTCTAGTAAGCTGGTTTATATGGTCATTGCCCCTGATCACAAAGGGTATAAAATAAAGTCCAGCTATCTTAAGCTCATGCCAGCTAACAACGTCTTCAACTCTTGAATAGTACTCCCACATCAGAGATGGTTAATTAAATTGAAGAAGCAATAACAATTATACTAATCTCAAAATTATAAAGTTGGATTAATTTCAAATTACAGACCTATAACATACAGGTTATTCAATCCCCTACAACATCTTATTAGAATAGGTAACTTCATTGAGAATGATGTGAAGATCATCCTCTACAACTATCTATTCAATCTATATTTCAAAGAACCATTTTAAATATAACAAAAAGGATTCAAACATTATAACATCTTTAGTAAGAGCATAGTCACAGGAAACGGGTACGAAGCTGAGTTTTTTGTACGGTACACCTCGTACCGAGTACCGAAACGCGGTACGAAATCGTTCCAGACGAAGGCGAAACGCGATCCAGAACATAAATATAAGCGTACCAGATTTGACGTATCAAAGGCTGAAATTCGCGTTCCAGGAGCTTCGGTTCGCCATACCGAGTTGATAGAAATTGCGATCCAAACATATTTGTTCGTTTTTCTGGTCAAAACAAAGAGGGGAGAGAGAAAAAGATAATATAGCGGTTGTACGTCTGTACGTGACTTATTATTTGTCAACTGGGAAAAGTGTTTTAGGTTTGAAAAGTAAGTGGGCTTATGTAGGGCTCACCTCAAATTTTAATAAGTCCATGATTCCTAGCCACGTTTATAACTCTATACATTCACAGTTATAAGGGTATGTTAGTTTTGGTTTATTTTTTGTTATGATTTTGATTACGGACAACTTTTGGATTTTAGTATGAATAAGAAATCTTTATAATATATGTTAGTTGTTTATGTATTTCGTACCAAATTTATGTACCAAAAATGGTACGTCGTTTCGTGTACCGAATTAGCGTTCCGAATGAACCTACCCCCCTCGTACCGGATTTTGGAGACCTACGAACTGCGTACTAGTTTTCGTTCCGCATACCGTATCGTATTGCGTTCCATGTGACTATGAGTAAGAGTGTCACCCATAATGGATCTGCCCCCATGATCCGTGAACATGCATTCTTTGTGTGCTAACTACGATTAATAAAAACAACAATAACCAAACGCAGTCGAATCTCACCTATAGCAAATAGCTATCGATAGGGTCCGGCAGGACTAAATGTTGGCAAACCGTAACTTTATCCATGTGGATAAAGCAGTTCCAGATAGACCTTCAGCTCAGCACGGAAGGAAAGAAAGCAGGCATCTGAACAAAGCTAATAAAAGAGATCAAAAAAATACGTCAAACATATCATTGTATAGGCACACATTTAGCTAATGCTGAAAACCATGTACGATTAATAAAAAACAACTTCATCTAAAAAGTAACAAAATTCGTCGAAAGTGAAATGTAGATCCATAGAAATAAATAAATTCTGCTCATGGCCACTTGGCTAAAAATCTAACGAAAAGACGACGAAAACAACAAGAACAGGACCCAATCCCTGCGGAGTATGGGGGAGGTAAGCTGTAGACAGTTTTACTTCTACACAAAGGGAGAGAGACTGCTTCCATAGGGACCTCCGGCTACAAAGGAGTGCAAGACGGGAAAATGAGAAATGTTTAGAAAATCATACCTGTCTGGCGAGAATCTGAAAAGAAGAGATACCTGTCCGCTGAGTCCGGCTACTATGCGGGTCAAACATTTATCAATCATGCGTCCTACCGATATCTTAGAAACATGTTTGACAATACAAATACAAATACGAAAGCAACCATATTGGGCATATTAAACAACATAAAAGTAGCAAACTACTACGTAACTCGAACAAGTAGTGGGAAACCACCAAGACAAACATACATATAAATAAGAAATGACAAAACCTGAAAAGAAAACGATTGAGCCAAGGCAGTAACTCCTTCTAAACAACCTATGGAAAAAAAGGACCTTAGGCCGCCTAGCTAACGTAATCCTAATCCTCTCACCTGCTCTTTCAAACCATTAAACTAGTCCTAAACCCCTATTCCTCTAGATAAACTCTCATTGGTCATGTCCTCCAACAACCATTTTGGGGGAAACAAACACAAGAGTAACCTCCCCCCTCGGTTTAGGACTCTCGAGACTCAAGGCCAAAAACCCCTATGAAAGGTCACAGAGAACCAAAGTCTAAATAAAAAGTCTACTTAATCTAAAACTCATATGCCTTACCCTCGCATTCCACTACCTCTACTTGGAGGCTCCTCTAACGCATTCAGAATTCCGTACTTCCACCTCCATCTACCTACCACTCTTCCTGTCACGTCAAAGTCCTCTGTAGCGTAGCTAAGCCATTTCTCTAGGCCAAACCTTCACAAACCTGTTTTGGCAAGGCAATATGGGAAAAGAAGACTATCTAGGTCGCCCAAAAGTCCTACCCTAACCTAATATTCTACTCTAATCTTAGTTCTCCATTCCGTCCTATCCGACGTCATGTCCTCCGACAGGCCAAGTTCTATTAGATCCTTCGCTAATCGATCCTCCCACCTCATCTTTGGCGGTCCCTTTCTTCGTATGTCGTCCACGTGAATAGACTCCGCTCTCCTTAGTGGTGCAGTTTCATCCCTTCTCCTAACATGTCCAAACCATCTCAAGCGCTCTTCCCTTAGCTTGTTAATGATGGTCCCTACTTCAAGTTCTGCTCTAAAAACTCCCGTCGGGATCCTGTCTGCTAAGGTCTTCCCGCAAGTCCACCTTAACATCCTCATCTCAGCCACCTCTACTCGAGCCGCTTGGGCTTTCGTCATCGCTCAACATTCTGACCCGTATAGCATAGCCGATCTAATAGCTACTCTATAAAACTTCCCTTTCAGCTTTAGCGGGATCCTCTTGTCGGACATGACTCCAATAGCTGCTCTCTACTTCATCCATCCGGCTTGGATTCGATGTGTCACGTCTTCGTCTATTTCCCCGATTTGTGCATCACTGATCCCAGGTATCTAAAAGACTCCTTCAGACACAATATGCGGCCCCCAATGCTAATAACCTCATCCCCATCTTGTCTAATCTCCTGGTTATCGAAGTCACATCTAAGGTATTCTGTCTTCTCTCGGCTCACGCACAAACCATGGTCTTCAAGGGCTTCTCTCCATTTCTCTATCCTCTGGTTTAGTTCCTCCGTCGATCTCGCTATCAGCGCAATGTAATCGGCAAAAATCATACACCACGGTAGTTCCTCCTGTAGGCCCCTTGACAGTTCGTCTATGATCAACGTAAAGAGGTATGGGCTAAGTGCCGAACCCTGGTGTAGGCCCATATCAACCGAGAAAAAGTTCCGTGTTCCCCATAGGGGTTCAAACACCGGTCCTCGCCCTATCGTACATATCCCTAATAACCCTAATGTATCTCCCGGTAACTCCTTTTGCTTGTAGCATCCTCCAAATCAGCTGTCGTGGTACACTATCGTATGCCTTTTCCAAATCTAGGAAGGCACAGTGTAGCGCTTTTTGTTTTTCCCTATACTTCT
Organism: Erigeron canadensis; assembly: GCF_010389155.1. Classification (NCBI taxonomy): domain Eukaryota; kingdom Viridiplantae; phylum Streptophyta; class Magnoliopsida; order Asterales; family Asteraceae; genus Erigeron; species Erigeron canadensis. Next base: position 20,623,090 of record NC_057761.1, read on the forward strand.
CCATAAGGCTTCTGGTGATGTGAATAGCCTCCATTGTCGACCTACCTGGCATAAAACCGAATTGGTTCTCTGCCACCTTTGTAACCCTTCTAAGTCTCATCTTTATCACTTTCTCCCATAGCTTCATGGTATGACTTAGGAGTTTAATGCCCCTATAGTTGCTACAACTCTGCACGTCCCCCTTGTTCTTATAGATAGGTATGACCTCGCTAATCTTCTGGCATTTTTGCACTTGTCCAAATCTTGTTGAAAAGGCTTGTCAGTAAGCTTATCCCGACATCTCCCAGGCATTTCCATGCCTCGATAGGAATTTTGTAACACCCCAACAGCGGCGGAAAACTCGGGATGTAAGATAAAGCACATGCGCGCATGGATGTTACATAGGAATACTAAATGAGTGCATACATTAAGCATAAATAGTCGATTTCATAACCAAACAAGCATAATAGTAGGTCATCACACACAAGTTAAAACAAGCATTCAAATAGAGATGAGATAAGTTCCCACGCAGGGGAAAAGGTTAGGCATATTGCCTTCAAGCATGAACAAGAGCATGCAACCTTCAAAACTAGCTTGCAGTCTGCTAAAAGTCCCATGCTACCAATCCTAGCCACGATTTGCTTGATTTCCTGAAAGGAATACTTAAACGTGTCAACACAAAGGTTGGTGAGTTCGTAGGTTTGAGTACATAAACAAGTTGTATAAATATGTTTTATGCCGTCGATAAAATGTTGAGAATAAAGTAGTATGATGTGGCTAGAGACTAACTTTGCACATAATTATGTGTTTGAGTATAAACGTGCACTTACGGTACCAGGGTAACATATATTAATCGTGCACACACAGTCATCAACATGACCGGCAAGTATATCAATCGAGCACTCACAGTCATCAACATAACCGGCTAATATGTATCAATCGAGCACTCACAGTCATTAATATGACCGGCTAATATGTATCAATCGAGCACTCACAGTCATCAACATGACCGGCTATTATGTCACAAAGTAGTCAAACAACCATAGAATAATAAAAGCAGTTACGGCATATAAAAGCATGTGTAGTATTCCTTTCACCCCAAAACATAAATAAAGAAAAAGGGGCTACGAAGACTCACAGTGATCCGGTACAAGCGTAGTTTGCAAGCACAGAGAACAAGCACAGATATAAGTAAGATATATCTATTTGAATCCAAGTACATCTTGATGTAAGCCTAATAACAAGTCATTGATCATAGATGAACGCATGTATTAGTTCTTGTGATTAATTATTCACTAAAATAACCTTGATGAACTGATGATTTGGTCCTTTGAAGATCTTTGAACGTTTTGAATCGAAAAGTGTTTAAATGAACTTTAAGTACTCGAACTGGACTCGATATGAACATCTTAGAACTCACACACAAGTGATTACCATGATAAAGAGTTGAACGTGTCTTTAGATAATGAACTTTAACTTTAAGAACTCGATTTAGTTGTTCATAGAACTCGTGCTTTAATAATCAAGATAGAACATGTCTTTGTATGCTCAATTAGGGTTTGCACAAAGTACGTTACTTTAGATCGATTCATGAACTAGCTTTGATGTTAATAAGTAGCCTTTGGTGTGATTGATTGAGTGATAATGTTGTTATGAATTGGTTTGGTGATCATGTACATGATTAGATTGATTTAGGTTTAAGCATGAGAAGCTATGGAACAAGTTCGTCTAGGGTTTGGTACAAGAACGTCTTGGCTCCCATGTTTCAAGGTCGTCCTAGCTGATGATGTCTCAAGATCGTCCTAGCTATGAAGCTCAAGATCGTCCTAGATATGAAGCTCAAGATCGTCCTAGGAGCTAGGGTCCAAGATCGTTTTAGGTTAGGTTTAAATCAAGATCGTTTCAAGTACACAAGACTTCAAGATCGTCTCAAGGTTTCAAGGGCAAGATCGTTTTAGGGTTTCAAGTGTAAGATCGTTTTAGTTTCTACCATAGCCAAGATTATCCCTCAAGACAAGAACAAGATCGTCCCATTCCAAGACAAGAACAAGACACATGATTGCTTGAATTAAACAAGTGTTTGAGCAAAACCGATCGAAAGGATCAGTTACCCATTCAACGTACCAACAACACAACACCACACAAGATCGAACGAGCAAACTCAAGGTACCAATAGGCTGCCTAGGACGATCTTGGGGACCAAGATCGTCTCACTCAAGACCATCCCACCTCTCAAACGGGCTGAAACAACACATGTACAATATACGAAGATCTAGATCAATTTCCGGACTTGTTAGAACTTAAAACTAGTACATATATACATAATAACACTAACCAATAACACTTTTAACAATTTCAAGATCATCTATAACATGAGCAAAGCGTGGCACATCAAGAACAAGTTTTCCCTCATTTTCAAAAATGGGTTTTGTAGATTAAAGCATGTTATACCCAAATTTGTTCATAAAAAGGTTACTAGACACATTTAGACACAAACCCATTAGCTATTAACATGTTTTTCATTCAAAAATTGGACCAAATCATCAAAAACATAAACTTGAAAAAGTACACTTTTAATTTGATCAAAAACTCAAAATTTGTTGTTGTTACCTGAGATTTGATTTCAAAAATATGTTTTGATTATCACAAGGATGCTAGAAGTACAGATGATTTTGGTTTAACAATCCAGAATCAAAAGATGAATTTTTGTGTGTGTGAATGTGGCTGCAACTATGTGTTTTAGAGTGAGAAAGAAGAAAGATGAAGAGGATGATGAATGGTTGTTTTCTCTCACTAGGGTTCTCCATCCTTTCTTTATATACATTTCCCATATTAAATGAACTCAATAAATACAAGGGCTATTTGCGAACATTTGAACTAGAACTTTTATGAACACGAACGTTTACGACTCGAATTTTGGTATTTTATCGTGTTAAATTATAGACTCGTCATTTAAATTAAGATTTAAGATCAAATGGGCCTTCATGTGAGCACATATCTTAAGTCTAAAGCACGTCAAGAACTTAGATAAAATTTGTGGATTTTATTTACTACATTTCTATGACGGTTGTTACAAATTTGGTCTGGGCCTATTGCTTTGTTTCTCCCCATCTTCTTTAGGGCGAGCTTTACTTCCTCTTTATTGATCCTCGGAGTATCGTCGTCGTCGCAACATATGTCTGAGTGAGTACTGTGATCGATTCCCCCTTCACTTCGCCCCGACTCTCTCCTATTAAACAGGTTGGCGAAGTACTCTTCCCATCTTTTCCTAATGTCTTCCACCTTCACAATGCTCCTTCCGCTTTCATCCTTAATATAGATGACGTCTCCTAAATCCCTACATTTTCTCTCCCTTGCTTTAGCAATTCTGAATATATCGTTTTTGCCTTCCTTGGAGTCTAGTTTCTTATACAGTTTTTCGTACACTCTTTCTTTTGCTATAGCTACAATCTTCTTTGCCTCTTTCTTGGCTTCTTAGTATCTCTGCCTAGCCAAGGACCAGTCCTCATTTGTCCCGTTTTGCTTGCTCTTGATAAGTTCTTTAAAGCAGCTAAGTTTTGTCGCAACCTTGGTCTGGACCTCTTCACTGATCCACCAAGATTCCCTACCCCCTTTCTGTTGACTACCTGTCCCTCTTGTTTCCCCTAGTACCGCCTTTGCCGTCTCCCTCATACCCTTTGCCAAGTGTGTCCACAACTGATCAGCATCCATATGCTCGCCGTTTTGAATCTCTAATGAGAACCTCGCACTGGTCGTCGATCTAAACGTCTCTGCTGCTTCACCCATAAGGTTTTTCCATGGGGTTCTTGGCCTTACAGCCTTCTCTGTCTTGGTTGCTTGTCTAATCAAGAACAAATCCAAAATTAGTTGTTTATGTTAGGAGTAGCAACGCTCTTTAAGGAGGACCTTGCAATCTTTACAAGCCCTGAAGTCTCCTTTACGCACCAGGAAGTAGTCGATCTACGTTTCATTGCCGCCGCTCTGGAAGGTAATTAGCTGAGATTTCCTCTTTCGGAAGAACGAGTTTGCTATTACCAGGTCATGCGCAGTAGCGAATTCCAATATCCTGCTTCCCTCTTCATTCCTCCGACCAAATCCTAAACCCCCGTGTACACCCTCGTATATGCCCATTTAAGTCTCCTCCTAAAACTAGTCGTTGGTCATCCGGGCAACTCCTTACGAGCTCATCCAGTGAGTCCCAAAAACTCTTCTTCTCTCCCTCACTCCGGCCCGACTGGGGGCATACGCGCTGATCACGTTTATAGTCTCCTCTTGTATCACTAATCTTACCAACATCAACCTATCCCCGTGTTTTTCCACATGTACTACAAAGTCTTTAAGTCAATCTGTCATGATGATCCCTACTCCATTTATCGACTTAGGCGCTCCAGAATACCAAAGCTTGAATCCATTCCCATCTTTAGTGCTTTTACCTGTCCACTTAGTTTCCTGAAAACACGCAATGTCTGTTTTACACCTAGCCAAAGCGTCTTCTAGCTCTAAAAGCTTTCCCTTAAGTGTACCTACATTTCAGCTCCCTAATCTAAGCCTGAAGGTTCTCTTTACTTTAGCATTAACCCCCTATGCCTGCTTGTCCCCTGAACAGAAGGACATGACCTCACGTAACCATTTGCAAGAGACAGCTTAAACTAAAAACTTTACAAGTAATTATAATACTCAAGAAAAGAACAACAACAACAACAAATTAATAATATATCAAGAGAGCCTTAAATTAAATTTTCCCTTGAAATCTGGGATCTCTAAGATCTAACAAAAGCTTAAAAATCTAACGAAAAGAATGACCCAAAAAATTACATATTTAAAAAAACCCTAACAATTTCATATACCTTGATTGAATAATTTGTTTTTATATTGTGGAAGAACAAACATGGGAAGAAAAAAGTCATCACAAAAAGGGGAAAAATCACAATTTTCAAACATTCAAAATCCCAAATCACTAAACGATATTGCAATTAGCACACATACATATATAAATTAAAATAATAAACACAAAAAGATTCAAAAAAATACATACCTATGACATATAAACACACGTCAAATCCTGCAATCTATAATATAACTAAAAGAGGGGGTTGGGGGTACACTTGGCACCCCTAATCCACCTCTTTGAGTCTAATCCTCCTTCCTTATTAATCCTCTAATTTTTTTAATATTAATCTAAATTAATTTACACTTTTTGGTTTTCCATCACCAATTTACACTTTAACCCTAATCTAAAACAATTAAATTACACTTTTAGTTTCCCATCACCAATTTACACTTTAACCCAATTTAAAATACTTAACTTACACTTGTTGATTTTCCATCACCAATTTACACTTTAACCTAATTATATTTAATTATACTTTTATATATGTAAGAGCACATAAAGTGCACAATTTGTTGTCCGATGCAATAATTCTAAAAGGCAGAGAAATTTGTACAATTATGCTTAGGAAGTTTAAGTTCGTAAGAACTATTAACTTCGTACATATATGCCTTACGAAGATTAAGTTCGTAAGAACTATTATGTTAGTAAGGCCCAGCCCGTTTTTACGAATTTGACAGCCCAGTCCGTTTGTTCAGCCTATAAATATAAGTCTTAGGTCACGAATTTAGATTGATGATTTAGTTGCAACATAGAGTCATTCACTAGGTTCTCGAGGTAGAGATCTATACCTCGAGATACCGCCCAAACTATCACGATTCGTCTCAATGATTGTAATCCGTAATCATTGTAGATGTTGTTCATACGGATTCATCTTGTAATCATATGATTAATGATAGTATTTTTGTGTTTATCTCCTGTTCTTATTATCTTCGTGTGTGTTTATCATGATAATCATTAATTAACCCTAAAGACGATCATAGACGGATTCCGCACATCTATGATTGTTAGATCTCGTGTTAATCGATCCGGGAACGTGCTGAAACACGTTTTCACAAGTGGTATCAAAGCTTTGGAGGATGATATTTCCTCAAACGAGATCTGAAAATTAGGTTTTTGATGAAGAATTTCGACCAGATCTGCTAAATTCGTTTTGAATCTTGCAAAACGAAGATAGGAAACGAATTTAATCTATGATTGTAATCATTTGAACCTAAATCTGAGGAGGGTTTTTTTCTTGGTTATGTTCCAAGTACACCGATTAGGCATGTGTACAATCAGAAGACTGGCAAAGTAGATCTTGGTACAAATGTCGTAATTGTCAGTCATAAACCTGCTGTACACATTGGTTCCGCTAATAATTTTGATTATGATGGTGTCTTCACTTCTTTTCGTGGTCCTGTTTCTTTTGCAGGTGTTCCAACTGTGGAGGATGTCGTTACTCTCCATGATCCTCTGGATGGTGGACCGGTTTCTGGTTCTTCTTCTGTTTCCCCACCAATAGTTGAGCCTACTTCTGAATCTGGAGAATCTAGTGGGACAAAAGTAGCAGATTCTACCTTAGAGTCTGCTCCTATAGTTCCTACTGATCCTTTGCATGTACCTCTACCTGATTCTCCTTTCTATGATACTGATGACACAGAAGGTGAAAATCAGGAGGAGCCTCAAACTCCAGATTATAAAACTCCAGAGCAACATGTGTAGACGAATTTGGGAGATGATCTTTCAGTCGATAAGGTTCCTCAAACTAGGGTCAACAAGGATCATCCAGTCGAGCAAATCATTGGTGATGCTTCTGCCTCTGTTCGCACGAGGAATCAATCTAAGAAACCGTCGTGTATGTTTGCTGAAGTTAAGGATACTGGGGCAATTACTTGGTACTTGTATTATTGCTTTATCTCTCAGGTTGAGCCTAAAAATGTTGGTATGGCTCTTAAGGAACCGTCATGGGTTGAGGCGATGCAAGAAGAATTGGCTCAGTTTCGAAAGCTTGAGGTATGGAAGTTAGTTGACTTACCTCCGCCTGAATCTCCTTTAACAACGCGTTGGGTTTTTCGTTATAAACGAGATGACAGAGGTGTAGTCACTCGAAATAAGGCTCGATTGGTGGTTAGAGGATTTGAGCAACAAGAAGGCTTTGATTACGATGAGACATTTGCACCTGTAGCTAGACTTGAAGCTATTCGATTATTTCTGGCATATGCTAGTTATAAAGGTATTAAGGTGTATCAGCTTGATGTAAAGAGTGCCTTCTTGTATGGAGACATTAAAGAAGAAGTGTATGTAGAACAACCTGCCGTGTTTGAGGATCCAGAATTTCCTAATAAAGTATATCGTCTCGATAAGGCTTTATATGGTTTACATCAGGCTCCTCGATCGTGGTATGAAAAATTGTCAACTCATTTGAAGGAAAGTGGTTTTACCAGAGGTTCTATAGACAACACGTTGTTTATTAAATGGAAAGGGAAGGACTACTTGCTTGTCCAGGTTTATGTCGATGACATCATTTTTGGTTCATCTGATGACAAAATGTGCAAGGAATTTGAACAGAGCATGAAGGCTAAGTTTGAGATGAGTGATATGGGGGAATTAACCTTCTTCCTTGGACTACAGGTGGATCAACTGAAGGATGGCTTCTTTATACATCAGACCAAGTATGTCAAAGATCTTCTTACTAGGTTTCGAATGTCTGATGCTAAGGATGTTGTTACTCCCATTAAGACTAATCATGGGTTGTGTCCTGATAAGCCTAATGATCCATCTGTCGATGCCACTCAATATCGAGCTATCATTGGATCCTTGATGTACCTGACAGCCTCACGTCCAGATATTACCTTTGTTGTTTCTATGTGTGCTAGATATCAGGCTAATCCGAAAGAGTCTCATTTGAAAGCTGCAAAAAGAATCCTTCGTTATGTGAAAGCAGTCTCGTCTAGGTCTTTGGTATCCCATGTATGGTTCTTTTGACTTCGTAGCTTATACTGATTCGGATTATGGTGGTGACAACTCGGATAGGAAATCAACGTCAGGTGGATGTCAGCTTTTAGGGGGGAGAATTATATCGTGGCAGTGCAAAAAGCAGACATCTGTTGCACAGTCATCCTGTGAAGCAGAGTACATTGCTGCTGGATATTGTTGTTCTTAGGTGCTTTGGATACAGCAACAACTGCGCGATTATGGTATGAATATCTCCAATACTCCTATTTGTATTGATAATAAATCTGCCATAGATATTACCAAGAATCCGAAAAACTTTAAAGTCACCAAGCACATAGATATAAAGTATCATTTCATACGTGCCTGTTTTGAGAAAAAGCTTATTCATTTAGAAAAGGTTATTACTGATGATAATCTTGCTGATCTATACACTAAAGCTTTTGATGGACCTCGTCTTGAGTTGTTATTTCAACTCAATGGTATGAAGAATGCCGAGTAGTTTCTCTCAAAGAACTTAAAGTTATTTTTCGTGTCTTTGTAGTGTAAGTCGTACATAGATAGAGTCATAAAAATACAAAAAGAGTTGTCTTAGTATAAGTTTGTATATATCTAGTGTCAGAAAAATACAAAAACATTGAAAAATCGAAAATCCAAAAAATATGAATAAAGTAAGGTTACTGCGCTAAATGATGAGAAGTGACGATACTTTAGCTTTTAAGCCTGCTTAATCGTAATATAACTGATTAGTTCAGTGATTACAATTTGGGATATATCGGTAGACACAAAGTACCAAGGTTTCCTTCAATCTGAACATAAACTATACAATGTTCTTGTGGAAAACATATTCAGATATATGGCTGAGATTGCTTGCTTTTCAGTAATGAATTGATCTAGTCCTTAAATTTTGTGAAAGATCTAGCATTACTATAAGATTTGTTCAATGAATAGGCAAGAACCTCTACCAATCATGAGCATAAAAGTAAATGTGATATTGTTATGCAAATCAATTGAATGCAAATTAAGGGGCTAATGTGGTCTTTGAGATTCGGACAAGTATGTTCTCGGGGTGTCCTTGTATACCTAGCCTACCTAAAGCTTACAACTTGGGATAGGTTGTCGGAAAGTTCGCTACATGGATCTCATAGAAAATCACGGGTTCCTTATAAATCATGAAATGCAGAAGCAAATATGTGAAATCACAAAGTAATTCAATTTAGTTATCAATAAAGAGTCTCATGATTGGTTAAGGATGTTCTTGAATATATTGAATATTTTTTATCTTAGTGCTTGTATCGATTACGAAAGTATATCTGAATGTGGGTTACATAAGTTCGCAAACTATCCAATGGCATATTAGGCTACTCGGGTTACATGGTGACTGTCCTTGGCCAGGGTATGTCGAAAGTGTCATAACTCAAAGGAAACTGGACGTACCAAGTGTTTAAGAGGACAAGCATACCGGTAATCGCTGTTGGGTCATGGTTCAAAACTTATAATAAGAGAATCATTTCTCACTCGCAGGCTTATATAACATGCTAACCTGATCTAATCAGCAGTAATCACGCTTAATGTGAATAATGTATAAAGTCAAGTTAATTAGAATTTAGATTAGTTTATTATTCTGCAATTTTTATTCTGTGTTATTTTTCTTTTTATTGAGTCAAAATAGTATTTTTATAAGTTCTTATTGCACGAGAGACCCTATTCAAATTCTGAGTATATGTTTTGCTGAATTCCTTCATGTGAATTTTTAATGAGGTTGTGTGGTTTGTTTACAAAGAAGATTCTCTAATATGGAAATTAATTTGTTTAAGTTTAGAAAATGATCTTTTCAAGTGTTATGTGAAATGTCAAAGTTATTTGAAATCTCACAATTTTCGCTTGTCACCAAGTTATTAATCGGGTTTGTTTAAATTTGTTTGGTGACATTTTAGGGTTTGACAAGAAATGACCTCCCTTGATCTTTTGTTAGATTTTTAGTTATTTCATATTTGTTAACCCTGATTGAGTGTGATTGTAACTTGAATTTTCTGCATTATACTGTTTTGTTCTCGATGCGTTGATGAGTTCTGTGGTAAGTGTGCAGTGTTCAGGTTAGGAAGATAAAGTTGGAGTGCTGATTTATGTTTATACATTGTTATTCACACGGATGATATCATGACGATAAGATCCTTGGTGTGTAGTGATAATATTTGTGATGCAGATTTGAGCATGTGAAGGATGAATACATGAATTTGTTTTTGGAATAGTTATTTATTTATGATTCATGTATTTAATGAAAATAATCAAATTTGATATTAGTTTCTTTTGAATTTCATGTTGTAATTTATGACATCCTTTTGGAAACTTTACTAAGTTCTTCAGTGAATTTTTGTTGGATTGTTCATTGTTTGTTAGTTTTGTAGACGGCATCTAGTATGGGACTTAAGTGTTTCAAGATGGTTTGCCGTCATGCATATCTATGATCAAAGGAAGTTCTCGGTGTCATAATCGTTATTGGTAATGAGGTTCATATTTAAATTGATTATTTTCAGGTTTGTTTATGAATAGTGTTTAAACCATGGGTTTTCATTCAAGATTATAATGTTCGGTTATCTACTTACATTATGATTATGAATTTGGGTGATAAGCACGTTTTTAGTACAAGGCATGAACAGGTTGCATTCTAACGAGTTTTTGCAATGTACAGATTGTGATGAAGGGTTGTGTTTTAGAAGATTGCTTGGATGAAAATCTGAAAATTTTTCAGAAACTTGCTGAAATTTGGAATATTTTCTGATTTGTTCTTACGAAGATAACTGTTATCTTCGTTCGAAACCATTTTCTTCAAACGAAGGATATCTTCGTTTGGCTAACTTCGTTTGTGAAGTTTAGCCCGACCCATAGTTGGCCCATTGTTATTTCCATATATAAAGGGGTTTTTCTTCGTTACTTCTTCATCAAACGAAAATTACTTTCATTTTCGAGCAAAACCCTAAAACCCAAACTCTTTTCTTTTCTCTCAATCTAATTCGTTTTCTTTATTCGTTGTGCAAACTGTGATCTAAGTAAGTGTTTGATGTTATTTTCATTCACGAAATTGATCTAGGTTTTCTATGTATCTTCGATTTGATTTATTTTGATTCTATATATCTATATTTTGAAATCATTCACTGGTTTATTCAAACGAAATTCGACTTGTACAAACGAACTTAGACTTTAGTTCAAAACGAATTTAGATTTGTGAACATGGACTTAGAGTTTGAATTGAACGAATTTAACTTGGGTAGAAACAAATTTAGCCCTTAGTTGATAAGGAACGAACTTAGCAAAGTTTAACACCCTTCGTTTTATCCAAACGAACTTAGACTTCGTTTATAAGTTACGAACTTAGAAGATAAGTTATAACTTACGAACTTGCATGTACAGTTTAGACCTTACGAACTTAAACTTCGTTAGGTGAAAATTTAAGTTTAGTTCTTACGAACTTAAGATCTATTTTCGTTTAGTTATTGCTTACGAATTTAGATTCTATCTTCGAATCTGTATACTTAACGAATTTATTGTTTATTTTCGTTCAGTTTTACTTTGCAAAATTCTTGATTAGGGTTTTTTCAATTCTGCAATCCATTTATCGTGATTATTTATATTTGTTTCGATATTGTGATTGGTTTTGCAGAAATGGCTCTCGCTCCTCGTCAGTTTGTGAAGAAGCATAATCTTGCACTGAATCTTGATCCCGATCAGCATAATTGCGAACATTTTCATGAAATGTTCAACTACATTGCTCGCTCGCGATTATCTTTTGCTTTTTGTGATTCGCCAAGACTGGTTAGGCAGTATATTGATTCTTTCTGGTCCATTGCTCATGAAGTCATGGTTGCAGGACAGAGTTTTGTATGTGCTACTGTTGAAGGCACAACATTTGATTTCAATGCTGAATCGCTTCGTACTATTTTGCATCTAGGAGCAGAACCAGACGTAGAAGAAGAGGAAGACGTCGAGATGACTTACGAGTTCGAACTTCTTCTTCGCTGCTTTCAGAGAATGGGATTTGTTGGCCAGGTCAAACTTCCTTTTGACAAAAGTGGTTTTCAGGGAAGATGGAGGTATCTGGCGTATGCATTGCTCGTCTGTTTGAGCAATCGCAAGGCTGGCTTTGATCAACTATCTGCACAGATTGCATCGCAGATGGTTGCATTGGTATATAATCGCCCTTATCCTTTTTCCCCGCTACTTTTATCAGGAGTTTATTGATCAGGTTAATGCTAGGGGGAGAAAGCGATTTCTTTTGTATCCACGCTTTGTGATGGCTATAGTTAGACATTTTTATCCTGACTTCATATATGACCAAGGTCCTCGCTACGTTCTTCATGCTTGGCCTTCGCATCTTTTTGCTGATCTTGAAGCCAATACGAGTAATGTGGCTGGTCTTCATGATCCACCAGTTTTTGGTCACCTGATTAATCCAAACTATCGGTCTCGTCTTGAGAATGATATGTTTGTGGATGATGTTGATGCCGATTCTGATTCTGGTACTTCTGAAAGTTCGGCTGATGGTTCTGATGATGATTCACGGGATGAGTATGATGGTTCGGATGATGGAAATGATGGAGATGATGTTGATAGTTCCGATGGTTCTGCTGCTACACATGAAACAGACACAGATGATTCTGCTGCTGCTGAACGTCGAACTAAGATGATTCACGATATCTCGGCTGTTTCTGAACACGATCATTCACATCAGTCGTTTGATCAAGAGGGTGTTGTGTTTCATAGATAGCGTAGAAGCAAGGCTTGTCACGCTGTTCCCGCTCTTTCCGATTCAGCTAACTTCATTCCTGCTGCTGAGATTGATCCTGATGTTGCAGCTCAGCATGATTCTGAATTGCGTGAGATCTTTGAAGATATGGAAGATCCGGTGAACAGAGCAAGTTCGGTTAGTCCGGTGAAGAGGCAAGGGAGTGTTGAACTTCAATATACCAGAATTAAGCGTCGACGTGTTGTTGACGCTTCTTCTGTAGCAATGCTTGATCCTCCAAGACCAACTGCCGCTGTTGCTCCTATTGTTTCACAAGCACCAGTTTTACGTCCTTTGGTGGCTCCTTCCTTATCTTACCGACTTCCTTCCGATTCGTCGCTTGGTTGTCGTGTTGATCTTTTGGAGACTAGAGTTCGCACTTTGGAGTCTGATCTCACTGATACTCGCGCCGCCTTAACTTTTTTGATCAACTGGGTCAAGAATCAAGGGGGAGAAGTTCCTGAAGAGGTCTGCAGATTGTCAGAGGTTCAACCAAGACGTCAGAATGACGATGATGATGCTGATAATGCTGGTGATAGGAATGTTTCTCGCCCAGTTGAAGATAAAGGAAAGGGTGCAGAGATCGAGGGGGAGACAGGAGGTGATACTTCTGCTGGTGGTGCTTCTGGTACTGGTGCCGGTCCTTCTGGTGCTCCTCGTGATTCAGGTTTCTAATTTTGTCTATGATAAAGATTTTTAGATAGAATGTATAATTGATTGTGTGTAATAAGTTACGACATTTTGTGTAATGAAAATGTAATATATCTTATTTCAATATAATTACATTTCATCTTTATTATAATTGTCATGATTATTCTTTCTATTCTGGTGTTCATTTTGTGTAAATTTAAATAGATGATCCAGATTATACAGATTTATTCTTTGATGGTGATGAGCTCGAGGAAGGCGAATTTGTTCCTGAGCCAAATCTAGACATATTCAAGAAACCTTATGGGTTTGATGAAGTATGGGACTCAATTCCTGAAGATCCATCGATTGAAGAGAGTAGAGTGTTGGATCAGAAGAGATTAGATGTTCGGGAAAGAATGCTTCAAGTTCCATTCAGCAGCCAAACTCAAGTTCTACATTTTATTGTGTATGCTAAGAATGGTGACGTATTGATTCCATCTGATTATGAGATTAATGTGACAAGACCATTCAATCCAATTGATTTTCCAGTTCCTCTCAGAGATGATGATTCATTACATATGGTTGATCGACATGTTCATGAGAAAAGAGTTAATGAATGGATAGTACATAGGGAAACATGGAAACCAAATCTGTATTGGACTCATATCTCAGACAAAGATGCTGCAAAGTACAAGACAATCATCTGGAGTTGGTTTTATGATGATGAACTGAAGTTATTTGTTCTTAAAAGACCAGAAGGTTGTCAGTACTTAGCGTGGTGTGAGAGACATTTCAAGAGTTTGTGTGAAGAAGATTTACATGAGCTTGGAAATAACTGGATTATCAATCCAAGCGATGATGGCTTAGCTGATGTTATTGGTAAGAATCTCAGAAATGATTTCTGGTTGAGGAAGAACATGAAAGATTCTGATAAACCACAGTTTAAGATTGAGCCAAGATCTAAGAAAAGAGTGGTCAAGCCAGATAAAACAGTTGAGTATGTTCAACATATATTAAGTGTATGATCAAGGTCCCTGCCAAGAAATGGGCACAAGATGTCTTAGACAAGATGGATAATTGGGAAATTGATCGAAATTCTGGTGAAGCCAAGATGTATGCAGACTCAAAGAAGAAGATTTTGTTGAGAAGAGTTTATGATCCGATGCAGCTGGTGAACTTCTCAAGAAATGATCTGAGAAAGTTATATGATACAGAGTGCTCATTCTTGCCATTTTGGAAGCATGAAGAAAGTAGATATCGTAAGATACTTCAACTCTGCTTACATGAAGATATTCATGCAAATAGCAAAAGATTGTTGTTTGATGAATGATCAGATTTTAAAGACTAAAGAAATCGAAGGTGCTGCTGTCAAGGGGGAGTTTGTTGATGCACGTTGATGTGACAACAGCAACTTAGATTTGATATGTCGTTTAGATTAAGACATTATGTTATTTTATGTCGTATCTATATATGTAATTGATAGATTATGAACTTTATGTTTTGGTAATGATTGATTACATGTTTTCGTGTTATATATATGTTATGTATGATGTTTGTTGTGTGTTATGCAAGTACAAACATAATATGTGTTAGGATTCCCTGTTGATGAAACACTGAGGAATATAACTAAGTCTTATATCTAACGAAGATAAGGTATATCTTCGTTAGAGGCAAACGAAGATAAACTTCGTTTGGTACAAACGAAGATTAACTTCGTTACATGGGCTGGGCAGCTAAGTTCGTAAGAACAAAGCCTAGCAAGCCCAGTTCGATCTGAAACATATATATACGAATAAATACCCTAAAATGAGGTATCATATTTGACATACACGTACTCCAGATTTCTAAGTTCGTTCTATAGCTTATAGAAATGAATATAGCATCATACGGCTGATTATCTACTTGATAATTAAGCGATATACACGTTAACTAATCAAACTAGTTATCTCGTGAGGATTCCGCACTCACGACATAATAATAGACGATCTCGAGAGCGATCTGTAGCTATCGAGGGACTCTCAATATATATAGTTTACACTTTTAGAATATAAGAAACTGTAAATTTTTTATTTAACTAAAGTTGAAAAAAAAGGGTAAACTGAAATCAATATTTATATGGAGTTAACTTTCGTATGTTTCTTCGTTGGGCGGATAATTTTTGGAGTATTTTGACCGATGGAGTGGCTATTCAGCTAGCAAATTTTTAAGTTAATTTCGGTATATCTATTTAATATATTTGAAATCCAATTTTTTAGCTTTGATTAATATATTTTGAGACTACCCATCCATTGGACGGGCCTGACCACTAGTAAAATATTTATAATAATAATAATAAAAATAAAAAATAGTGTCGATCAATTTAAATACCAGATGATCAAATAATTAATAAATTATAAAGTGGTAACATGAATGGAATTGTTGGTGCTAATAGGTTAAAATAATAACCCTAAATTTAAAGATTTAGAGATTTAGGAAAAAAAATAATTCAATTGCTTATGATAGAGAATAAAACAGGTGGGACCGTTTGGTGGCTGGCCGGAAAAAGGTGGTTGCTGGGGAAAAGGTGGTTGGCCGGAGGGGCAGACTGCGTTGGTGACTGGTGGTTGCAGTGGCGTGGTGATGTGTTGATTTTTTATGGAACGAATTGAAGAGAAATCGTTTGCCTGCCTTACATATAATACCACTTAATTTATTGCAGGGATATGAAAGTGGCAAACGTTGAATTGAAGCAAAGTGAATTGAAGACCTAATAATATTGATGGAATTAAAGACAGATCTTTCATATACCAAATAAAACCTCATAAAAGTAAGTAAGTAAGTGCTCAGTACCGCCTTCTGCGGGTTTTGAGCCCCAATATCTCGATGGTATATGGGGGAGGTTAAGATGTAGGCAGACCTTACCTCTACCAAAATAGAGAGGCTGCTTCCAGTTTCTACCTAAATGGTAGAAAAGGCCCTCCAACCTTTGCATAGGATGAGGATCGAATCCATAACCTCTGTCTTCAGATAAAACCTCATTTTAATAAAAGAAGGATATGAAACAACGATTGTAACAATTATTACACAAAACACATGCTACTACATTTACACACAAATATATAAATTATCGGGTAAACAAAACCAACTACATCATTTACTAACCACTATCATAATTTCATCCCAATATGAATGCAAAATACATAAGAAGAAAGTGTATGTTTGTTGCTAGTTCATCAACAAAAATTATTTGGAGAATACTATGAAGAAGCAAAAGAAAAAAAACAGAGAACATAAATATAAACTTAGGTTGTAAAAAAAAACCATAATGGAATTTGGATGGGTATATATACTCATTTAAATTCATGATCATTCAATGATTCTTCCACTTCAGTTCCCCTGCCTTATTATCGAATAAGTTCAATTTATCAATGAATGAATGACGCGATGGAATATTTGTGAATATCATTCTTTCTTTCACCATCATTTAAGGAAGTGGACATGAATTTAAGGAAGAGGACATGAAAGGGTTTTTATTGTATCATCTCATTTGAGCTGAACAAAGAAAGGGGGAATAAAAAGGATTTTTATTGTTAAAACTAAAAATAAAAAACGAGGCAAGGTCAAAAGATGAACAAATATTGTTTGGGTTGGGCAAGGTTTATCAATTGGATTGATGTATATATTATTTGGGCTAAGCAATGGTTTTGTTAAGTGGGCTCACTTTTTTTTCTTCTAAATTTTAATTATCTATATCTATAACTAATGCCATACATACAGAGTTTAACACAACAACACAATATGTATATATTTATGTCCACTCATGATAATAAAAAGCGGCGATCCACACTAAACACCATTTACTAATCAAATAACATTTAATCACTCTAATTTGTAAATGCAAGTCTAATTAACTATCCTAAAGAAAACTAACTAAACCTATTATGTACGCATCGATAAAGCGTCAAGAATGCGCTAATATTTTCCACCACCATCATAGAACTTATATATATATATATAGATAATTAAACATATAAATTTCTTGTATAAGTAGGGGCATCGACTCAATTGTAAGCACACATTAATCAATAAAAGAACAGATTTTATTTCCCAATTCTTGTCATGGTACAGAGCCATTAACCTCATCATTTACCCAATAATCTCACCAATTCTATCACCCAAAACCAAATCAAAGCCTGAAAATCCAAAGCTATCCGATAACCTACAGATCGATCTCAAATTAAACAGCCAAAACTACACACTATGGACTTGAATGATTTGAGTTGCCATAGGTGGAAAATCGAAAACTTACTAAATCATTTAACCGAATTACCACCAGGAAAACCACGACAGAAAAATACGAAACATGGAAACAATAAGACCTGATTGTGTATTCTTGGCTCGTTCAAAACAACGAGCCGGTTTTAGCCGGATATTCCACTTCGAAAGAGTTATGGGATGCCCTCGTAACCACTTACAGTAGTGGTAAAGAGAAACTTCAAACCTTCAACCACCATGTCAAAGCAAATGAGCTTAAACAATCAGAAAAATCATTGGAGGATTTATGGATCTCGATTCAAGAAGGTTGTGGAGAAATAGATCGGATAGATCCGAATCCAATGAAATATACAGAAGACATCAAAACCTATGCCCTCATCCGATCTGAACACAAACTGTTCCAATTTTTACATAGTTTGGATCGGAAGTTTGATTCCATCAAAATGAGAAATACTTCGAATCAATCCTCTTCCTTCTTCCGAAACATCCTATGAAACCGTCCGTAAAGAGGCCGCTCACCGGAATACTTTGGGAGCAACCTCTTCTGAACAGCACGAAATCGCCGCCGGTTTCATCGCCGGAGAAACAAGCGGAAGCGGTTTCGCCACAAAGGGATACCACCGTAATGACTAAAAAAAAACAGTCATCCAAGATGATAAAGATGAACTTAAATGTAATGAGGGGGGCATTAAATGACATAAAAAGGAGCAGTGTTTCCAACGTATCGGTTATCCGACGTGGTGAACGAAAAACAAAAAGGGGAGCCTGGGTGCTAAAACCGTAAAGGAAAGATCTCCTACCGCCAATACTAACTCCAGTAGTAGTGATAATCGGTGATCGGAAAAAGAAATCGGTGTGGTTGCGGTGGCCGGAGTGGGTGGGGGAGATGATTTTTGAGAAATGATATTCTTACCACCGAAATTGATTCATTTACCACATTGTACAAGTATTACAGCACACTGTACATTTAGTTAATGCATGGTTGTGGTAAATTAATCAATTTAGGTGGTACTAATATCACTTCCCTTTCTCTATGGTAGGTACCAAGGAAAAAGGGGGTGTTGACCGTAACCCTAACTTTCCTTTTACACCTTTATTTCCTTATAAATCTTCTTTATATGATACCTTTTATAGATATAAAAAGGGGTTTTAATTGTGGGCTGGGAAATAAATTAGGTCTACAGGGGATGGCGCTTGGGTCCACAGTCATAAGAACAACCCTCTCTATTAACTACTAACGACAATATAGACCCGAACCTCATATCCTCTGAGGTAAATAATCTTGTTATGTTGAAAAGTAAAAATCAGAGTTTAGAGGCTGGATTGCTAAAGGTTTGGCAGAAACATTGTGGCTACGAAAGCTTATGTTTGAAATGTGATTTACTCCTAAAGAAAGTATCCAGATTTTTTGTGATAATGAAGCTGGCATTCAAGTTTCAGAAAATCCAATACAACATGACAGAACTAAACATGTTGAAGTTGACTGACATTTCATCAAAGAGAAGTTAGAAGATGGAGTCAACAAGTTATCATTTGTTAAATCAGAAGATCAGATTGCAGACATCTTGACTGAAGCAGTAGGAACATGCATTAATGGTACACTGGAGGGTGTCACAACCCACCTTAGGCGGAATCGTAGGATATGACGAAAAGATATAGTTATAGCACATGGACTTTATAATAGAGTCATACTAAATGAAATTCAAATAAATGTAATTTTCACAAACGGAAAGTCTAGGCAACACGCCTCAAATAGCAAAGAAGTAAAAATTGCAAATAGTGTTCAATGTTTCACATGCAATCTAGGAGTCCATGAAGGATCTCTTTATTGGTCTTCCTAAAGTCCATAAGCTCAATCTTCTTAAGCATTGTTATCACCTGAAAATGAATGCTCGAAAATGTCAACATAACGTTGGTGAGTTCGTAGGTTTAAAGGAATACAAATGAGTTTGTTGTGCATGATATATCAAGTTTTGGACAATAGTGTAAATATAAACATGTAGTAGCATACTAAATACTGATCAATGCCATCATAGTTATCCAACAACACAATCCCCATCACTCCTGTTAACAACTCAATCATGCTTTAAATACCAACAACTACCAGCTGGAGTATAAAGTTGGTCGATAGTTATCCAATAGTCTTCAATAGATATCAATAGACATCTATTGCATCATAGAAATCAACACAAGCAAGCTAACATACACGTTTCATAAGTACGTATATGTCCAATAAAACAAACTAGTTTTGGCACAACTAGTAAAGAAATAAAAATATTTTGAGCATTATTTTTCCCCAAAGAAATAATATAAAAAGGGACCACGAAACTCACCTCAATAAGCAAGTAGTTATGCAAAGTCCAACAAGGTTGCTAGAATCTACACAACATATATATGAACAAGTTACAATTATGGACATGGTCAAGAACCATCCATTGTAACCCGTATTTGATGATATATACATATATGGCTACTTTCAAAATATTCCCAACTGATTTGTCATCTATTATTAAGTTACAAGTCACATAAATTAATATAGAGTATTTGTTTTAATGATTTATGATTTAGTTCTACAAGCTCTTATTCGCTGAAATTTTTGGTAACTTTATCAATTTTTATTCTAGATCACCCGAACTAAACAAGTCCTTAAATTTTTACCACAGTAACTTTTATGTGTAAGATACTTAAATGAATTTTTACAGAATTTATTTTGTTCTTGAACTATTTTTAAAAATTCGATAATTACAGACTAGTTAATAAATTCACTGTTTGCGCACAGAAAAGTTTTATAAAAGTTAAGGGCCTTCGAAGTTTCAAAAAAAATCCAAATTTTTACTGTACACTCTTAACATCTTAAAAATGTTTCTGGAAAAAAATAATCTTCCAGTTCATAAAATCGACCAAGATATGACTATTTGAAGTCGACCTAAATCTGTTCTGAAAACTCAGCTTTGCGCAGTTTTGTTATAAAATTCGTTTGACAACCTTAAACTTCATATTTTGACACGAAACCACTTCCACCAGAAAGTAGACTTCCTAAAATTAATTTTAGACACCAAAAACGTGACTTAACCATCTTCCATGACCAAGATACGACATTTCAAAGTTAACAAACAGAATCTGTCCAGATTCTGAAATAACCCAAACTTACTGTTTTAAAGACTACTACAACTAATATTCATATATAAACTTTCAAATCTTTCCAACACCTATTTACATCTGTTATTATGATTTTCATGCCTTCATAATTGAATTTCTCTAGTTACATTAATTATTATAATACAATAAATACATAAACTTTTAACATTAATATGATTTATACTTCAAGCTTTTGATTTAACCTTAAAAAAAACCCTTTCATTCATTATTATAAATTTGCCATAATATATATTCATCAAATAGGTTACTTATAAATAAAAATTAATAAATAAAAGAAAATATATGCTTATATATATATATATATATATATATTTAATAAATAAAAAGACTAATATATATGAAAAGAGAATATAAGTGATTTTACCCCAAGATTGATGATCTTTTTCTTAGATACCTTAAAAAAAGAATAGAATATAATCTTAAGAATTTTATTATTAACTGTAATTTAAATCAAGATTCAATAGAATTATAATTAAACTTACCAAAGTTTGCTTTGACAATGAGATGATTAATAAAAAAAATAAAAAAATATTTGATGTTGTGGTGCTTTGGTGTTGATCGACCAAAGAGAAGAAAAAGAATAAAAAAAAAGGTTTTGGTTTTTTTATTATTATTTAGGTTATAGTTATTATATATATATATATGGAGATAAGTGTTTTAGTTAGTTTATGATTAGACTTAATGCAACATAAGAATTCTAATGGAATTAAAATTCCTTGCTCACCATAAATTGTTGTAATATATATATGACTAAAATTTTTTACTAAACATATGATATTTTACTATAACTATTACCATCTTACTACTTATACTAATTATATATTATTTTCATAATTATTGATTTCGTTCACCGCTAAATAGCGTATACTAATTTATCAATGTCTAGAAATAAATATGACTAACAACTACAAGTCTAGAAATTACGGGGATAGTTATAGTCATCTATGTTTAGGAAGATCAAATATCTCAATCCTAAACTTTTAAAATTCAAGTAATAGAAATCCCATATTGGAAATGATCACCACATTTCTATGCTTGTTATACTATATAGGCATATTGACTAGTCAAGAAATTTGGAATGTAAGTTAGAGACTATAATAAATTACCAGTTTTGGTGACGGATGTCACAGTCTCCCCTACTTGAGAGAATTTCGTCTCGAAATTCAGTGGAGTTATTGTTAAAATCCATAACTGAATAATTGTGGATGTTTGTTTTTCATCTAATGCTATTTCGCAACCCTCTTCCTTACCACCTCCATTCTACGGTTAATATTCTTATATTTGCAGCTAACCTACCACACTACCAACACACTAACGTGCCAGATACCTACCGTAACCATACACAGTACTTATCCACATTGATATATATATATATATATATATATATTTATATATCTTGATTCCCTTGCTCATAAGGTACGTTTAGTGATCCATAAATCTATCAGTGCAAAGATAGTATCACAAAGGCGTTCGATAGCTTTACTGGCATAGATTTATAAATCTGGAATCAAAGAACCCTGCCAGTGTCACAAAGGCGTTCATAACAAGGTTCCAGATTAAGGGTTCAACATTCCCAACTTACTGACAAGATTTTGAAAAGTTTTCTCATCCAAAGGTTTTGTAAAAATGTCAGCAAGTTGTTTATCAGTGGGAATAAAGTGGATCTCAACATCATTTTTCATTACATGATCGCGAATAAAATGATACCTGACATCAATGTGTTTCGTTTTGGAGTGCATGACTGGATTGTTTGAGATAGCAATGGCACTGGTATTATCACAAAAGATAGGAGTCTTTGAATACTTAATACCATAATCAAGCAACTGGTGCTTCATCCAGAGTATCTGAGCACAACAACTGACTGCAGACACATATTCTGCTTCAGCAGTGGATAAAGAAACTGAAGTTTGCTTCTTACTGGTCCAGCTCACCAGTTTGCCACCAAGAAAATGACATCCACCAGTAGTGGATTTCCTGTCTATCTTACAACCTGCATGATCTGAATCTGAATAACCCATTAGATCTAAGCCTGAGCCTTTGGGATACCAAAGACCCAAACTGGGAGTACCCTTAAGGTACTTCAGAATGCGCTTTACAGCCGCCAGATGAGATTCTTTTGGGTTAGACTGATATCTGGCACAAAGACATGTTGCAAACATTATATCTAGACTACTGGTAGTTAAATACATTAGTGAACCAATCATGCCTCTATAGATAGTGGTGTTTACTGGCTTCCCATCAGGGTCTGAATCTATTGTTAAAGGTGCAGAAATAGGAGTTGATTTTGAGGGTGAAGAGTTCATATCGAATTTTCTTAAAATGTCTCTAACATATTTTTCCAGGATTAATAAAAATACCATCACTGGTTTGTTTAATCTGGAGTCCAAGAAAAAATGTTAATTCACCTATTAAACTCATTTCAAATTTTGAAGACATGATTTTTGAAAATTTCTTGCACAAAGATTCATCAGTAGAACCAAAAATAATATCATCAACATAAACTTGTACCAACAGAAGATTACCTCTTTCACAAAGAATAAATAAGGTATTGTCAATTGCACCTCTTTTGAAACCATTTTCTGATAATTGTTTGGTCAGAGCTAGTCAAAACTCAACAAATGAAGTTATTTTCAATAGACTTATAACAACTGATTCATTTGTCAGACAACAATGTGTTGGAATGTCAAACAACAAGCAAATTCCAATTTCCAATAACAACTGATTATTTCCTATAAGGGTAATCCTGTTAGGTCCAGCAATTGCCCGTTTTGACACAGGCAATTTGACAAGTGCAACCAGATCAAGTGCAAATTTGACACAGGCAATTTGGATTGCCAGAGACCGACGAAGGATGATAAGTCAATGGTGACTCATCAAAACTTCAATCAAGGTGGACTAGTAACTCCTCCAAGTGCTCCACAACGAAGATTTTTTCAAGGATCGAGTTCAAATGCAAATAACTCTTCTCAACAAAACAGTTATCAAGGTTCAAAGGTTGAAAGTCCAAACTCTAGCAACAAAAGTGGGTCAAGAGCTTTGGTGGTTCATGTAATAACACGATTTTCATCACCGAATTCACATCAACAATGGTGTTTGGTTAGTGTGTGTGTTCTTGGTGTTTGTGTGTGTGTTGAGAGAGAATTGGGATTAAGTGTGTGTGATTAAGGTGTAAAAGTATGAAATGTTATGTGTGTGTTATGAAAGGTTATGATTTCTAAGTTGATGAGGGCTATTTATAGGCTAATCTAAACAACTATGCTAATTATCACAATTAGCCCCTCGACCTTAGAAATCACAATCTCATGACTTAACAACAAGTAAGTCCTATAACTTAAATTACAATGTATCACTATTTTGGATTTCTAACATTCTCCCCTTTAGTGATATATTGTAAGGAATGAAGTACGTGTTATTTTGTCTTATAGGAATGAATTTGATGAGCCCGGTGGTAAAGACAATTGGTGTGTTGAAACAAGTCTTCAAAGCTTTCTCATCGTCTTTGGAAAACTTGATTCAGTCTTGGTCTTGGACTTCTTGATGTTAAATCATTTGTTGATTCCCAATGTTCTTTTTGAACAGAGAATGATAAGTGTGTGTGTGTATTAAATCTTCGAGAATTGTTGAATCAGGAATCAGAGTTGTCTTTTGAAATGCGGAAGGTATGAATTGGTTTTGGATTCTTCAATCTTTGATTCTTGAATTTTTGATGTCTTGGAATGAATCTTCAGAAATATGTACTCTCCCCCTTGATTTATGCATTGTAGCTTTTGGTAAAGTGTTGTTGTATGACTTTGAAGATCTTGTATAAATTGAATTGATGAAGACTCTTTTGAAGCTTTTCTTCTTTGTCTTGAATCTTCAATCTTTTGTCTTTGAAGCTTTGATCTTTGTCACATCATCTTAAACACTTTTGAGAGTAAACATTTGAATGAGGTTTTGAAAAGTCTCTTATGAAGTAATCATGCCCCCCCTCAATTCATGAGTAATCACAGTCTCTTCGATTTTTGAAAAGTCTCTTGTTACATCTTGAACGTATATCCTTTTCTTTCGAGATGAATAATCTTCAAGTTGAATTTGGAACCCTTGCAGTTTGGAATGAAATTGACAAACAAACTTTGAAGAAGAATGATGAGTTGATGTCACAAATGAAATTTGAGATAATAGAACTCCAAATAAACTTGAAAACTTCCAACAAGAAGTTGAATGATAGTATCTCGGAAAGCAAATCAAGAAAAACTTGAAACAACCAAACACAAACTTTTCTCCTTGTCCTTATCAATCATTCTAATTCCTTCTCCTAATCAATAATCAATCATACTATTTTCTCTCCCTCATAATGACAAAGTTGGGAACCAATGTCATTATGCAAACATTGATTGATTTAAAAGTTAAAAGAAATAATCATGGCTAAAATCTAGACATTATGCACATGGAGAATTATCAACCATCAAAACATCAATCTAACCAAATAAACCAACCCAATTGTTCCTATGGGTGACTAAAATGTAAGATTGAAGTTGTTGGGATAAACATTATAGCATGCTGTTGGTGTTTTCTGTGTTGGGGTGATGAGAAATGAAAACCAGATAAGCATGATCCGTTTACATTTGCAAAAATCGAAAGGATTAATGAAATGACCGAAAGAAATGTATACCATTTATCGGATTTCCTATGTATCATTGAGAAATGCACAAAGCACAACTCTAACATAGTTCAGTCTTTTGGCTTTTCAACCACAAGAACGCTTCAAAGAATGTAAACCGTGGTCAGTGTCACCTAAGCGTTCGATAACCATGTTCTACTATCCTTAAAGACACAATAGACTTCTTGGTAATTCAATAATCACACAAAGGTAATTATGAAACCTACTTTCAAAGCTGGAAGTGATGTTAGAAATGGTAGGATTTCCATTTGATCATCGTGAAATATCAATTAAGATATCACTACAAATGTCCCGGCTATATCACAAAGATATGACGCAAATGTGTCCTAATGAATGAAAAATGATCAAATCAATGATCAATCAATATAGCTCTAGACACGAAGTGATCAAATGAAGTCGGGGACTGGAGCAGAGTGTCACCCATTTTCAATATCCACATCTTCCAAATGAAGAGTCAATAAAAATGAGAAAATCTCCGTGAGAAATAAAACAAGCATTTGTTAAGAAACACTTGAGTGGTTTGGTAAAGATGTGCATCCCTTTACTGGGTCCATGAAGGCTTCTTCAATATCGAGATATCAACAAATAACATCCGATAGAAAAGTGTTTTACCCGGCCATTTGAGAATTTTAGAGAAGGGTATCAATTCTTTTAACCCTTTTCTCACAACATATCACCATAATCTTTCACTTTTCGACTTTACTCCCTCCATCCTAGTTGCACGAAATCATCATCACTCAAAATACCCTCACTATCTAATGAAAGAAGTGAATACTCCGGGGTTAGAACTCATCGGCGATGATGAAGTCCATGGAGTAAATTTTGAAAAAACTTAGTCGCTCATGTGCAAACTAAACACCGAACTTCCTTTGGAGAAAATCTTTTGAAAATCATCAAATGTGAAAAAAAAATGATTTAAAAACACATTTGAAGTTTGACAGAAGTTTGAAATCACAAACTCCCCCTTAATCTATGCAGAGATATATCAAAATGTTTTCATAGAAAGGTGGAGCAAAATGAATTTCACAAAAACCATAATGATTTGACTCAATCAATTGTTCAAGATGAGACAACTCAGGAGTACACAAAGACGTTCAATCATTTGCTTCTCATATCAACAATTGAGAGTTTTTGAAACATGAAATTTATTTGAAAAATTTGAAGATGTTTGCAACAAAATCAAGACTCTTGAAGAGAATTGTTTGCAATTGTAATCAAATGAAAAATTGCCATTACACATACATATTCATATAAGACCACTTGGAAGTACACAAAGGCGTTCAATTCCGCGTTATCTTATATCAATCTATATGTATAACAACACATTTTATACCAACTTTGAAATATAAATAATTTCAAATAAGAACGGGTTATGCACAGAGTATGCATAAGCCATTTTGAAATAAATAGCTCAATGAAGAACGGGTTACATACAGAATATATGTAAGCCATAAAAAAAACTTTTTGTTTCTTTTTGAAAAAAAAAAATTTTACTTTTGTATTTGATTTTATCTTTTCAATTTTTAATTTTCTGAAAAATGTATCAAGAATTCCTTGAATGGTAAAGTGATTCAAGGATCAAAATTCAACATACCAAGTTTAGAGATTAGAAAGTTAAACCTCTTTTCATCCAGTGGTTTGGTGAACAAATCAGCGAGTTGGTAGTCAGTACCCACGAAGTAGAGCTCAATGTCACCTTTCTCAATTAGAAATCCAAAATAGTCATACATTGTAATTTAAGTTATAGGACTTACTTGTTGTTAAGTCATGAGATTGTGATTTCTAAGGTTGAGGGGCTAATTATGATAATTAGCATAGTTGTTTAGATTAGCCTATAAATAGCCCTCATCAACTTAGAAATCATAACCTTTCATAACATTTCTTACTTTTACACCTTAATCACACACACTTAATCCCAATTCTCTCTCAACACACACACAAACACCAAGAACACACACACTAACCAAACACCATTGTTGATGTGAATTTGGTGATGAAAATCGTGTTATTACATATGGTATCAGAGCAAAATATCATTTTGATCTCGATCCATAACTGAATTCAATCACAAATCATCAAAAAATCAAAATTTAATTCTGTTTTAATTCTGTTTTTTAGTTCGTCATTTTATTCACTGAAAATTCAAAAATTAACCTCTCAAATCACATAAAATCACAAATGTTTGTTCACCAATCGATTCCTAATAGTTGATAACATAATCCTCTCAAGTTTCACGTTCTGATTCAATCTGGATCACGATTTCAGATTTTGAGTTTTTGGCGCTAAAATTTGGGTTTTGATTCTGTTATGTTTTGAGTTGAATTGTGTTAATCGGATCGTTGCTGAGGTGATTTCAAACAGTTTGCAAGTGGCATCAGGTTCTAATTCCCAGAAAATCAAAAGTTATTGAAGTTTTAAGGTTCATCAATGGAGTTTTTCACGTTCTGAGGTTGAAGACGACTGAAGTTAAAACGATCTCTTTTAGATCGTTTTAGTTTTTATACATCATTTCAGTGTTTATGGCTTGTAAGACGATCTCTTTTAGATCGTTTTGACAAGTGTGGTTATGTTGTGAAGAGTTGATTGTGGCTAATTAATCCTTTGGATTGGTTTGGTCAATTCAATTTCTTGAAAATTAATCAAGTTGTTGAGAAATCCTAATAAGAAACCAAAACGATCTCTTTTTATATCGTTTCAGCCTTTGAAAACCAAAACGATCTCTTTTAGATCGTTTCAGTTTTTGTGAAACCAGAACGATCTCTTTTAGATCGTTTCAAGTTTTACCTGAACCTTCTCTGGTTTGAGTAATGCGTGAAGAGTTGTGTTTGGGAATCATAATATTCTTGGGTAACTGATCTTCGTGATTGGTTTTGCTCAATTCATTTCAATCCAATTCATACCAAAACTCTACCCAAATCATTTCAAAATTCTCAATTAACTGAGTTTGACAACTTTCAGAAAGCACCAAATGAATCTCTCGAGTCCGTGTACTACAGATTTTGCAATGTAATCAATGAACTGAGAAAGAACAAGGTCAAGAAAACTGAAATTAAGTTGAATATCAAATTCATCAAAGCTCTTGGTCGAATGGGAAGATTTTGGAACTCAAATCAAGCAACATCAGAATTTAACGAAGTTTACCATTCATACCCTTTATGAATCTTTCAAGTTGAATGAGCATCAAGTTCTTAGCAAGTACTCATCCAACAAACTGCCAGAAGTTGTATCTGCTGATCCTTTGGCATTAATTGTTGAAAGAGATTTCGGAGGCACTCAAGAAACAAATGACTGTTGTTTCGTCGTCTGATGAGGAGGGAGATGATTTTTTGCCTCCAAGAGATGGTGTTCATGATGAATTTTACCAAGCTCTTGCCGCTGTGACTAAGCATTTCAAAAGAAACTACTACAAAGCAAGGTCAACTAATAACAATCTCCGTACTTCATCAACAAGTGCATTTCCAAAGAAAGAGCAATACCAGGCTCGTGGGGCTTGTTTGAGGCCATACAGTGCCTTGTCCAGACGATATACCCAATGTGGATGCTTTTCATCAATGAAGCCTGGAGGTTGCTTGACAAAAACTTCTTCTTCTAATTCTCCATTCAAAAATGCACTTTTTACGTCCATCTGGTAGACTTCGAATTTATGATGAGCAGCAAAGGCTAAAAACATTCTGATGGCTTCTAACCTTGCTACTGGTGCAAATGATTCTTCAAAGTCAAGGTCTGTCTGGACATACCCTTGTGCAACCAATCTGGCCTTATTTCTGACCACATGACCATCTTCGTCAACTTTATTCCTGAAGACCCATCTGGTTCCAATTGGTTCTTTCTTGCCAACTGGAGGAGGAACCAGATTCCAAACTTTATTTCGTTCGAACTGGTGAAGCTCTTCTTGCATAGCTATCACCCAACTTGGGTCATTCATTGCCTCGTCAATCTTCTTCGGTTCCATCAGTGACAAGAAGCTGACATACAAACATTGTTCACTAGAGGCACTTCTGGTCTGAACCCCTCTACTGGAGTCACCGATAATCTGGTTGATTGGGTGAGCTTTTGTCCACTTAGAGTATTGACCAGGATTGTTTCTTACAACAATATCAGTGCAAGAATTCAATTGATTCTTTGGAGTAGGATCTTGCCAGACAACTTCAGCATCTTTATCAGAATCTGTAAGATCACGATTTGCATCATGAAATTATTCATTTAAAGTCATTTCTTAGATTACTGGCTCAAGATCAATTGAATCTGATACTAGAGGGGTAGTACGAACATCTGATCCAATAACAAATTCAAAGGGTAGTTTGAAACTTATTGAAGGATAGAATGAAGTATTACTGGAAAGTTTTTCAAATTTCACTGGTTCCAAGTCAGGATGACTAGAAGCATCCTCAGATGAATCTTTATTGAAGATGATAGGATCAGATTCACCAAAGATAATTGGACTTTCTGAAGGAGAATTAAGGGTTGGCCTTTTATTGATTGCTTCATTTGACTCATCAAATGTGACATGTATTGACTCCTAGACCTTTTCCAGTCTCTTGTTATAGACTCTGAAAGCTTTGCGAATGGCTGAATATCCTAAGAAATATCCCTCATCAGCTTTGGCATCAAATTTGCCTAACTGACTGGAGTCGTTCAGGATGTATACTGGACATCCAAAAACGTGAAAATAACCAATATTTGGTTTTCTATTTCTCAATATTTCATAGGATATCTTCTTGTGTCTCTTCACGTATACTGAGCGATTTTGAGTGTGACAAGCGGTTGCAATTGCTTCAGCCCAGTACATTTTAGGAAGACCAGATTCAGCAAGCATACTCCTGGCACCTTTTATTAGCGTTTTGTTCTTTCTTTCTACAACTCCATTCTGTTCTGGTGTATGTGCTGATGAGAAATTCTGGGAGATGCAAGTGTCAGTGCAGACGTTCTCCAGAATTGCATTCTGGAATTCTATTCCATTATCACTTCTTAACTGACACACTTTTCGCTTATATTTGAGTTCAATTTGCTTGATTAGAGCGATGATTTCAGCAGCAGTTTCATTCTTTGATCTAAGAAATATTACCCAACAATATCTAGAGTATTCATCAACAACTACCAGGGTATATTTCTTTCCAGCACGAGTCTGAACATTCACTGGACCAAAGAGGTCCATATGAAGCATGTGAAGAGGTTCAGATATGCTAAAATTCTGTTGTCTTGAAACTGGTGCGTTTCTGCTTCCCCATCTCACATCCTGGACATGGTCTTTCCTTTTTGAAGGAGACAGAAGGTATCCCATCTACAAGTTGTTTTCTGGACAACTTGTTGATATTTTTGAAATTTAAATGGGACAACCTTTTATGCCATAACCAGTTTGTGTCTTCATCAGCCTTGGTATAGAAACACTGCTCTGAAGGAGAGCTTTCCATATCCATTATGTACACATTCCCTTTTCTGGGAGCAATCAATACTACCTTCCGATCCTTATTAAATACGATGCCTTGAGAGATGTTGAATAACACTTGGTAGCCATCATCACACAACTGGCTCACACTTATGAGATTATACTTCAACCCATTTACATAAGCCACTCGTCTAAATTTGACTTGACCATTGTTCAAAACACCATATCCCTCAGTCTTTCCAGAACCATCATTTCCAAAAGTAATGGAGGGTCCGTCTGAAACTTCGAACTCCTCCAGCAGGGTCTTACATCCGGTCATTGTCCTGCCAGCTGCGCTGTCAAAATACCAAATATATTTCTTTCGATCGCCTTTTTTAATGACAATGTCCACCCATCTTCCAGATGTGACATCTTCTTTCACCAGATGCTCTTCATCAGCTAGAGCCATGTAACAGCAATCTCTTTCCTTGTCATCATCGACTGATGAGTCATCAGAGGGAACCCATTCTTCTTTTGCCACCATGCATTTATTATTATCTTTTTCTGCAAACATGAGAGCAATTTGAGCCTTAAGCTTTTTGTATTTTAATCTGTAGCTATCATCAGGCTTGTTATAAGAAGGTGATGGACCAGATTGTGAGACAAACTGATTGGACTTGCACTCTTTCATGAAATGACCTTTTCTGCTACACTTAAAGCATGTCAAATTGGTCTTATCAGTGGAAGAACTGGGTGCATTGTGTCCAGTGGGTCTGTTAGCTCTGGCTTTGAAACGGTTAAACGTTTTAGCCATCATAGCCACTAGATCATCACTGTCAGTTTCATCATAATCTGGAGAGATATTATTCATGACTCCAGAATCCATTAATTAAGACATCATCTTCTTCATAGAAAATACATTCTCGGAAGACATTAATGCTGCACATGGTGGTTCAGTATGACTAACCACTGGGGAACTACTGGAAGCATGATTAATAGCATCTTTTTCTGCCTCAATTCTCTAGGCTTGATTCTCTTCAGTGAATCTGAAGGCTCCATACAAAGATAACAGAGTATGGGAATGCAAGGTTTTACCTTGTCTCAAGACCACGATCATATGAGACCATTTTGAAGGAAGAATATCACAAAAATTTTCAAGAAGTATGTCCTTGTCCATCTCTACCCCAAGCCCTCTTAACTGGTTTATGATAGACATAAATCTGGTGTAGGTACCAGTTAATGATTCATTGGGTAGGGCAAAAAATGACTCGTACTTCTTATTTAAAGCCACTTTCCTGGTAACAATAGTATCATCACCACCTTCATACTGGTTCACTAGTTCATCCCATATGCTTTTGGCACTGGGATAAAGAGCTAGTGTAGAAATTAGAGCTTCAGGAACGGCCCCAAGGATCATGACTTTTAAAGTAGTGTCAATATTGACAAGTCTCCTTTCCTCTTCAGACCAATGTTCCTCTCTCTTTTCCCTCCCAGATCTTGCTCCAGTTGGATCAAGAAGTGGATTGAGAGGACTTCTAGGAATATAGGGTCCTTCATTTAAAATTTTAAGCATATTCCTCTCAATACCAGTAACATGTAACAACATCCTAGCCTTCCATGTGCCAAATTCATCACCATTCCCACTAAATTTGGGAACAGGAGTATTCGAGTAGTGCACATGCACGTGTGGAGAAGCAGGAATAGGAGGAGGTGGTGGTGGATTATTGTTAGCATGGTCATTGGTTTGTTCAAATTCATTTATGGGTGGAGGTCCAGCATTTAAAGGGTTTCCTTGTGTATTCTCTGGGTTGGCCATCAAGAGAATGCAGATCTAGGCAAGTATGTTAACCTTCTGCTCTCATACCAATTGTGAAGTCCCTCACTCGATGGTATAACCCACAAGTGTAGAATAACAAGTCAAGTAATCACTAGAGATGACTAGTATTAAACGTCAAGTAAGCACTAGATTGGACTAGTATTACGATTAATATAAATGCAAGAATATATATAACGTAATACGTAATTAAGCAATATAAAGATAAACAAATAAGTAAATGGTGAGACACAATGTAATTTTCAAGTGTATTTTATTTATTGATGTTAAATAAAATACAAGGTTGTTGCGGAACAAGATATTACAAAGTAAGTATCTAAACAACCTATGAAATACAAGTGATCTAATCTTTGTTAAATAAACTCTTTGATCGAAATACTTAAAGTTGTGAAGTATGACTGTTTAGATCGAGAGTATTTGAACAAAGGCACCAAATTGCAAAAGTATGTTATTTGGACGAGGAAGTGACTTGGTATCTATAGGTAAAAAGAATAAATATAATATTCTTTTTGCCGTACAAATATGGTTACATGCATTTAAGGAAATTACATTAATTCCTTAAAAGCATGGATTAAAGTACAAGAATAATGTCACATGATAATGACTTGTCTTCTAATTAACCAACCACCTTTACATGCGTGTAAGGCTTTTAACAAAAGACAAATGGATTGTCCGGTTAAAGGCATGTAAAGGCATAAAGTCAATTCCTCGTAATCAGTGTTCAGACTTGTAAGGTCTAGAACACTGACAAGGACTCCAGTTAGGAGATTTGGTAAGTCTTCCAGTGAGCTCCGCTATTTGTCAGACTTCTTTCTTCAGACTTCAGTCTTCGACTTCAGTGAGAATGTTCTTCAGTGGGCAGATCTTGACTGGAGTGAAGTCCAGTGAACAAATCTGTTGGAATCCAGATTTTTATACGAGTAAGTTGTTCACTGGTCTTCACATAATTTCTGGACAAATCTTCAAAGGGCTCCAGTAGTTATGTTTGGAGCGAGTCCAGTAAATCTGGACCTAACAAATACTTCTAATTATCCTTTTGTTTCTGGCCATTTTAGATTAATGAAAAATCATGTAGAGTAGTTATACAATATATCCATTCTTTTAATGGATATGAAACAATCACGTAATTGGTTGACTTTTTCTGAAAGTCAAATATGTGATTATTTTGTTGGGCAGTTTTCTTCTTTCATATATGTAACATCCGGGTTTTCACCGGTCAACATAACGGGACTAGTAGTTTTAAAACGTCAACTTTGATAAAGTAAAATTTTGTAGTGAAAAGGTAGGCCTATAAATAGTCATTAGAAACGTAATTTTGAAATAGATAATAATATGTCAACGAAGTATTTGAATGAGTCTCGGGTTAAAAGTTTTAACTAAACGAATCATTGCTCGGGGGAGACCAGAACTAGTTGCGTGAGTGCTAGTGGGGAACAAAACCCAACTCCCCCTCCTTTTCCTTCTCATTCTTGCACTTGACTTTCTCTCTCACACTTTCCCTCTCTTCTTTTTCTCTCTAAAAGCAAGACCAAACACCCTTCCATTATTTTCTTCATCATCATCTTCTTCTTCTCTTCATAAATTCGGATTTAGGTTGGTGATAATAACCAAAGTGTTAGAAAATTGTTGTATAATAATAATTTCTTGCAAAACTTTAAGATTTTTGGGTTTATGTAAGTGTTCATCTTCTCCAAGAGCTCCAAAACCGGATTTTTAGCTTCGGGTCGAATTGGTAAGTATTCTATAGCTCAAAATGTTCCTCTTAACTAGTAGAATACTTCCTTGTTGTAGATCTAAACGATGGGCGGTCGATTTGAGTGTAAAATGTGTGTGTTTAGCTTAAAAACGGGTTTTGAGTTAAAGCTTGAGGAATCAGAAATAGGTTTGTGAAATGATTTGATTTTTACATTTGTTTATACTTGTATTAAGCTGTGTTAGTGTTTAAAGCTTTGATCTTTATGTTTGGTGGGTCAATTTGTGTCGAAAATCAGGTTTTTGCTCGAAAACATACGTTATGCACCGCACAAAAGTTTTATGCTCCACATATTTTGAGTTGAAAAATTTCTGACCTCAAAAATGCTGAAATATGCGCCACATATTTCTTGCATGCGCCGCATATTTCCGAGTTCAGTCAACAACCTGAATTTTTGAAGCTATCGTAACTTTTGAACCGTAACTTCGTTTTTGACATTCAAGATATCGATGGAAGCGTGAATGAGTCTAGTTTACAATGGTATAAGACTCTGAGTCCAAAACATAATTAGAACAAATCAAAAGTTTCGATGACGCAATAGTGGTCCAGTCCCGACTAGTCATTGTGAAACAAAACATAACGAGTCTACCTTTGTTGGATCAAAGACTTATAAAAAGGATATAATAAAGCATTTATAGTAGTATTAGGTCAATATTTAGGAGACCTTGACTTTTGAGATGCTTTAGGATTAATGTGATACGTGTATGATAGGTTTCGGCTCTCGTGGACATCAGTTCTTCGGCTCTCGTGGACATTAGTTCTCTTTCCTTTCATCTTCGGATTGTATTGCGCGCGTCAGGTGAGTTTCGTAGCCCCTACTATATGTTGTTTGCTTAAGGGGTGGAAAGATACTCGCTATGTGTTTACGTGTAATGCTGTAGATTAAGCTTATGTTTATTTTACGTGCATACATTTTTGTGCTAGTACATGTCATAGGTAGACATGTATCGTGATTGGTATCTTTGTTGACGTAGTTGAAAATATAAGATTGTTTTAGCCTATGGAAGAATGATATTTTGTTATAGTATATGATATTTGATGTGTTTATATGGTTAGAAATTGGTAGGTTTTCGATATGCTTAATGGGTGTTGGTTGGGTGGAGGGAAAGCCGATGGTATCACCTATATACAAACCC
This sequence comes from Erigeron canadensis, assembly GCF_010389155.1. Lineage (NCBI taxonomy): Eukaryota > Viridiplantae > Streptophyta > Magnoliopsida > Asterales > Asteraceae > Erigeron > Erigeron canadensis. The sequence goes on from NC_057761.1 coordinate 20,658,468, forward strand.
TACCAATACCTAAATGACATATCAGAAACCTAGATCCATTTGGTGATTTAGTTAATTGGAAAGCGTTACTCTTTGTTAAACGTGAACGTGTCGTTATGGATGTATCATTGTTGTTAAACGTGAACGTGTTGTTATGTGGATACATCATTGTTGATTAGACGTTGTATTGTTATATTGATATCGTGTTGTATTATACGTGTGTAAGACCTGACGTTATGGATTGTTTAATCCTTATTATTTATATGTTATGAGACGAAAGACGTATATTATATTTATAGTAAAACGTGATAGTGGATTGACGAATCCACACCCGGTATGATTATGGCCACATTATGGACCTAAGGATGGTTTGATTTCATTCTAGATCTTTAGACTCGGGCACAATGCCTCGGTTTGTTTTCCTTTTCATGAGATTTATATGTTGTATTTTGATTCATGTATGACAGTCTGTTGTGTTATATGAACATTATATAGTTTTTCTGAGTAATATCAATTTGCAAGCTCGTTAGTTGCATCTCACGTTTCCGCCACTAGTGGGTGTTACAATATACACTTATTTTTGAGATACAAAATTGGAATTAAAATACTTAGTCAAACATACATAACACTGACTTGATGTTCATCAAAGAATGACATTAGCAACCAAGTATGGAATGATGGTATATATAGAGCAAGTACGTGTAGTAATATTAAAACACTAGAACAAGTATGGATAAAGGTAAATTATAAAAATAGGATGTCGTTAGCTACATCTTAAAGACATTTTTGAAAATTTATCATCCGGGACAATACAACCCACATACATCTGTCATATAATTAGATTTAGCATCAACTTATTTTTTATTAATAATAATTCATTTTGGATTTTATATCATCATTAGTAATGGATAAAAAGATTGCCTTAGTTATTTTAGTTGTTTTAGTTAGCCAGGTATAACTAGCATGCTCACTAATTCTTGAAAGGTTAGATATATGTCTAGTAGAATTATGTAGTTTACCACATGAACCTTTTATAATATACCTGAAGACAAATCATACGAATACAAACAGTGTTTTATCGAACTTTTCTTAAAATGTCATAATACACAACCTATTATCTACTACCAAACACATAATTATAGTACATTAGTACATATAATACTGAAAAATCATAGTAGACTAAATTATAAATACTAAAACTTACTTTTCATTATAATAAAACACGAAACTTTGGATTCTTGAAGCATAATCTTGTAGAATCTTCACATCAACGTAAGGTACCAACATAACCTTGTCGAAGATTAATTTTTGAACCCAAAAATAATACCCCCATTCATTTGATAAACAAACCACAACATGAGACATTAAATTAGAAAAAAAAATGTTTTTTGTTAATCTAAAAGTATTATACCTCATTAGAAAGACTTCCTTTTAATTCGAGAGAGAGTCACTAGAATTGAAATAGTTAGCCAACTGCAAACATTCTCTATCATTTCAAAGTAAGTTATCCTCCAAATCCTAATAAAGTGCAAGCTACCAGTAAGTCCCATAAATCCAATAACGAAACCCGAGACCATACCGGTATAAAACCATGACAAACCATGTAAACTATCTTTACTTTCACCATCGCCAACATGAGTGTATAATAAATTGCTTTCTTTGCAATTTCTTGGCAGTGGTTTTCCACATAGTCCGTTGTTCCCTTCATACATTGTAGGATCATTAAAAGTATTAAACTGATTTGCAACTGGTATTGGACCAAATAGTTTATTGAATGATAGGTTCAAGTAGCTTAGAAATATCAAGTTGCCCATACTTGAAGGAATTTGACCTGACAACTTGTTGTTCGACAAATCTAAAGATTCCATTGACCTTATATTTCCAATACTTTTTGGAATGTGTCCACTTAACAGGTTTCTTGAAAGATTCAAATTTTTCAACAATATAAGGTTCATCAATACATCAGGAATTTCGCCATCAATTTTGTTGTTAGAGAGGTCTAAGGATACAAGAAACCTAATTGTCTTGGTATACTTCAATTGAAGGCCCTTTATGTATGCCTCGACATTTTCTTCATATGGAAAGTTATTATATATGGTGTCGAAGTCAATCGTCACCATACCCGTTATATTACCAAAGCAATGAGGGATACTTCCTGTTATGCTATTATTTGCCAGGTTTAAATATTGAAGATGCTTGATTTGACAAAGTTCGGTTGGAATCTTACCCATTAACTTATTTGATTGGAGATTCAAGATTCTAAGCTTTGATAGTCTTTTTCCAATCCAAGAAGGGATATTACATGTTAGCAAATTGTTCCCTAGATCAAGGGTTTCCAAGCCTATCATGTTATGTAAAGCCACCGTGATATTGCCCTGAAATTTGTTGTTGTGCAAATGCAAAGACCGAAGCTGTGATAAAGAACCTAATGAGCTTGGAATATCTCCCGTTATAGCGTTATTTGTAAGATCGATCGCCTCTAATTGAATCAAGTTTCCTAAGCACATGGGAAGAACTCCAGAAAAGTTATTATTGGATAAATCCAGTATCGTTATACTAAGCTTCTCGCATAAGTGAGCTGGAATGCTTCCATTAAAACGGTTGTTTCCAATATTGAAAAATACGAGACCTGATTAGGCAATCATTAGTCTATTTAAATATATAAGAAAAGAGAAATTGTCTTAGGTTGAACTATAGTTAAATTGAACTACCGTTAAAATTTATATATTAGTAGACAAATATTGGCATAAAATCACATTAGTCTTTTTTAAACATAAACAAAACTTTTTTCACACTGCAATGAAGTAATTTGAACTTGATTTGTGTAATCAAGAAGGATTAACATTAGTGTCTGTTAGAATGAAAGTGTGTGGAAGGAAAGACAGAGAAAAATATATCTTTTTAATATGTGTGATTAATTGGGGGGCTTATTACAATACGTAGTTATAAGTAAGGGTGAGCATGGATCGATTTGAGTCGGGTTTTCCCTAAAACCTAAACCCAAACCCAAACCGATCCGTTTGCTTTTTAGGAAACCAAAACCGTTGGATTCGGTTTTGGTTCGGTTCGATTTGTCAGCTTTTCGGTTCGGTTTGGATCTGTTTCGTTTTTATACGCTTTTTGTTTATTATGTTATAAATTTAACTTTCAATTCTTAAGGAAAAAATATTATATCAAAACTATAATATACGAGCAATGGTTTTAATTAACTAATTATACTTTTTATGTGTTAAAATTGATATAATTTTTTTATAAAATGAATTGACGTTGTACTACGTTTTCATCAAAAACAAAGAATTTGTTAATTTGTATACTAAAAAGGCAAAATAATTTTAAAATATATTAACATATTTACTAACTATAGGTAATAAATATAAATGTAATATGATATATTTATAAAATAAACTAAAATGTATTTGGTTTGGTTCGGTTCAGTTTTTGATCGGGTTTTTTGCATATGAAACCGAAACCCGAACCGATCCGTTCCATTTTAGAAAACAAAAACCAAACCGACCGGTTTCGTTCGGTTTTCGGTTTTGGTGGTTCGGTTTTCTCGGGTTTTTTCAGTTTTCCTGTTCGGTTTTTGCTCACTCCTAGCTATAAGTGGAATCTTCTTATATGCTAAAAGACAATTGTTTAAATGAATTATCGACCAAGCAGAGTTATTGATTTTTTAAAATTAATTTTTGTTTTCAATTTTGACTTTTACTATTATAAAAAATATGGGCCCACAAAAACTTTAATTTAAATTACTGAAATAATACTTGTGGTTTTATCGAAAATACTGCATACCTGTAAGATACACCAATGGTACCTATTTTTTTTTATAGATTCACATTCAGACCATACCTTGCACTGACGGTCGTTAGTTTTCTTAAAGTAAGCCTACTCGTGAGGTATGAAAGACGTTATACACCATCCGTGTAATTTATGCTTATTATCTATCAAGGAATTCGTTTTTTTTATAAGAAATTTATTAATACTAATATTTTATAATAAACTATTATCATTTTATGAATAATGTTTTATTTTTTAAAAACTATATATTGTTATTTTACAAATTTTATTATTATTTTCTAAAGATTTTATGTATAAAAACTTTTAAAAAATATGTATAAAAATTCTAAGAGATTTATACTAAAAAATATTAGTATTTATTTATTTATTATTGTCAATGAGTTAATGATTTATTGGTAATGTATTTGACCTTAAAATATCCACCAAAGTCGAGTTTCATTTCTTTACATTTTATTATTATTCTTATCATTATTTTTGATGACTTAAAATTGAGTTACTTTTTCCAATGTATTAAAATACTACTACTTGAAGTATTTTATAGTCTTTATTAAACTTCGAATGCGATTTTTATAGAAAATAGTAATAATACTAGATTTTAGACCCGTGTCCAACACTGGACACGGGATTTAAGATATTAAAAATATTAGATCTTCATACATTTAAGTCATAAAAGCTTATAATTTTTAAAAAAAACACGATTTTAAGTGTTATATTTTGCAAGTTGTAGTACAATAATCATAGGTTCTTCACTGTCATTATTAGCCTAGACATATTGATGGAATTGTTTGTCGTAGTCATTCCACAAGGCACATACTATATATAATTATTTCTCTATTATAATATATTTTGAAACATATGTACTCATAATGTGATATTATTAGGAAAAATAATTAAGAATTAAAATATAAACATATTTGTGATCCCGAACTTGACATTCAAGTATATGTATTTAATCATGATGCGCGTTCATAACAAACATATGTTTATTTTCAATCACTTGTTCTATGATAAATTTGATAACAATTGGGACTCTTCTAATATTTGTTAATAAGTCATTAGGTTTTCAAATAATTTTTTTTAGAAAATATTTCATAGGTTAAATTTTTTTTATTTAATTAAATGATTGTAAATTTTAAAAAATTTTCTCAAGTTGATAGCTAAAAATAAATATAAATTAAGATTAAGATATCAATTATTACTAATTTTACAAAATATTTAATTATGTTTTTATTGGTAGATAATGTTCGCATAATTTAAAATCTATTGTTAAGATTAGAGAGTGTTAGTTTAAACTTAAGTTTTATATATGCTGAAATTTATTTACGGTCAGTAACTTTGTTAGGGAAAGGATTTTGGTCTTTTATCAATTCATTCATAATACAAAAGATAAAAAAAAATTATGGAAAAAGTAAATAAGTAATGTATTAGATATACGCAAAGAGTGAAATCTAATCGGTTCTTTTAATAATAAAATTAAAAGTACGAGTATTAATTAATTATTAAATTTGTTCAAACAAACAAAGTTATTATCCAGTTTAAAAACTCAAATATATAAAGGAATGAAAAGATTATTCATGGCAGATTTTGGGAAATAGATCTGATCACAAGTCAAGTATCAAAAATAAAAGAAGTTATTATCCAGTAATTGTATACCTACCTGTGTTGTTGGTATTTATCAGTGGCAGATTTCCACCGATCTCGTTGTCGGACAGATCCAATTCTTGAAGATGAGAGGAGATGTTGTGAAACCACTCTGGTATTGTATCTCTTATTCTCGAATTTGAAAGATCTAATATTAGTAGATGTGTTTGTGTTTGAAGCCAGTTTGGGAATTGGGGTCCCATGTTCCAGCTGGAGCTTAAATCCAAATACTCCAATTGGAAGGGAGGAATCCAATGACGGCTCATATTCAACGTTATCAATGAATTACCAGACAGCGCCAACTTAGTTAGATTGTAGAGTTTGGCGAAGTGAATTTCAGAAACAACCCCACTCAATTGATTCCATGAAAGATCAAGGTATCGGAGGTTAGAAAGCTGACCAAGACTATTGGGAATGCTCCCATTCAATTGATTGCGAGGAAGAACAAGGGAATAGAGGTTTGAAAGCTGACCAATACTAGTGGGAATGCTCCCACTCAATTTATTATTGCCAAGATAGAGTTCTTGTAGGCTGGTGAGTAGTCCAATGCTTTCAGGTATGCTCCCATTCAATTCAGTAAACTCAAGATATAGATATCTTAGAGATGATAGGCCACCAAGTGAGGGAGGTATCCGACCAGACAATTGATTGAATGAAAGGTCGATGGTAGAAAGAGAGCTCAAGTTTCCAATAGAATCTGGTATTCCCCCATGGAAGCTGTTTTCACTAAGGTGTAGATCCTTGAGGCGAGTTAGGTTGGATAACCAGACAGGAATGGTGGAGTTAAGGTCATTGAGAGAGAGATCAAGTGAATTAAGAGAAGTGAAATTGATGACTTTTATAGAGGCGATATTGATATCACACGAGCGCAAGTTGAGTGTAAGCAAAGAAGGTAACATGTTAACTGGATGCAACCAATCAATATGGTTACCGATTGTTATCCATGACAAATCCAAGTGCTTTAACGATGACAATAAAGACACCCACAGCATATCATTATTCAACATCAAATCGAAATTATTACTAAGATCAAGACTTTGTAACCTTGAGAGATTTCCTAGATGAGGAGGGACCGCACCACTAAATCCTGAGTCTGATAGGTCAAGGTATTCCAAATACTTGAATGACCCAAAGAATCCAGGAATATTTTGTCCAAAGACATAGTTCATGCTCAGGTCCAAGTAACGCAAATGCGTCAAGTTGAGTAAGAAAGGACTTACCTTACCTCCATGCCAGAAAGACGATGTAGATCGAAGATCAAGTTCGACAACATGACCAGTTCTCCTGTCACACCCAACTCCCCACCATTCACAACATTCTAGTCCTGTCCATGTGGACAGCTGATTTGATTCGTCCAAGAGGCCTTGTCTGATTACACTCAGTGATTGCCGCTCTCTTTGGATACATGTAACGTTTGAGGAAGCGGTGATCATGGTGTTGCTGCTGCTTGCGCCATACGTTTGAACAAACAGGAATAATAATATAAAACTGAAATGAAAAGTGGTTTCCATTTTTGTGTAGTTAAGGTAGAATGTAAGTTGTATAATTCAGAAGGAGGGGGAATGGGGCACATATATAACACAGCATGTCTTAAAATCTGTTATGAACGTATAGTTAGGTTGATATCGACTTGAGTCCCCAAGTCATTTTTAGTAGACTTGGAGTCAGTCAAGGATCACACAAAGTCTTTCAAGAGATAGTGGCCACATACAGAGATAGATTGTGGGTCACTAACGTGTTACTCCTATCATTGTCAGCCAATGCTTGTTGGTAAATCGCACAATTGTCATGGTCAAGAATTTAACAGTTGACTTGGGAGTTATGAATGGTTCAAAGTCTTTCAAGAGCTGGTGGCCACATACATAGCAACTTGGTTGGGTGATAATAACATGTTAATGTCAGTCAACGGTTGTTGACTGTAGTTTTAAACACAAACGTTCTATCAACAGCAAATATTGTGATCTCTCTTAATTTCACTTAAAGTAGGATGTGTCTTCTTAGGTAATTTTTTGCTAGCTCACTTCTCAATTGAATTCTAAGTATTGGGTTAGTGGTGGAATTTTTTTCTACTGGTTTTCTTTGCCGTCGTGTCCTCTCTCAAGCTATCTGTCATTTGGCGTCTTAGTCGTTATATTTTTGGGAGTTATAAGAATGATGACTGATGTTATTGAGTTGCAGGTCTAAGTCTTGGTGTCTTAAATCAAGTTAACATATTTCATTCTTTGTGCAGCTGCGTTTAGTTTTGATGATTATTTTTCACGAGAAGTACAATTTGATCTATTCTAACTTTGCTAATGATTATTTACTTAATGGTCATGTTATGTAGCATGCATTCAAGCGCGTCAGCATCAGGTTTGTTTATCTAGGCAGTAACATTGTTGTATTTCGATAAATATTATTCTTCACAATGACGCTTCTAAATAGGAGGTGAGATTATATGCTACATAAAATGCTAATGCGCATCTAAATAAGGAGGTGGGATGGTCTGATTGGGTTAGTGTCTTAGGATTTTGAGTCTGTCCATGGGAAGTTTGTAGTTCTGATGAATAATATATAGGAAACTATAGTGTTATTTTGGTGCAGATCGGAAATTAGTTGCTTTTTTATATTTGAGTATTCTTTGAAAGTGTGCATTGGGAAGGTGGAAGTCAATATCCTTTTATTCACCAAAGTCTTTTTATTTTTTGGCCTGTTTGAGTATTTGCTTGTTAAATGGGAGTCTAGTTGGGAGTTGTGATAGGAGAAAAACGAATTCTGGTATATTGATGAGCTGCTACCATTATGTCTTAAATGAATTCTGGTATATTGATGAGCTGCTACCTTTATGTAGTTATATAGACACCGGTCATCTCAATTATCAAAAACAAACACAAACATTATCATGTTAACAAAAATTTCAACCTTTTTCAACCATTAGATACCTTCATCACAACTAGAAGCCCAAGTTCTATTTTCAACTTTTACCATCTTCAAATCTGGTTTTGGTGGGTTTGAAAGTGCACAATCTATACTTGTAGCTGTGTCAGTTTTGACTGCAATTATAGTTGTTCATAAAAGTGTAATTGCTATTGGTGTATAAACGCTATTGTTCATAAAAGTGTAGCTGCTTCACTTCAAGGAATTCATGCAAGTATAATTGCTATTGGTTTTAGGCCTCTTTTAATGCTAATAATGTTGAGTATCCTTTAAGAGCATTTCCTTTAGGTGGTTTTGTTGGTTTTCCTGATAATAATTCTGATATTTGATTTCCCAATTGATGTTGATATTGGGCCTATTTTGGATAAAATATTTGATAATTCAGTAGGTGTGATTTCCACTACAGTTTTTGCATTTGTTATTAATTTATTATCTTTGCTCAAATTGTATTTTTTGGATTGCATGTACAAGAAGCTTTCCCTGGTGTGATTGTACCTTAGGTTCGACCCTTTTTGGTTGCTTCCCGAGACGCAGTGCTAGCAGGTGATGTTATTCTTTTGGTTAATGACGTTGAGTTGCCTAACAGGCAGCTCTCGAATTCAATTTCACATATTGTTGATGTCATTAAGAAAAATCCAAAATCGATAGTGTTGTTAAAGGTAGATAGAGGTGGGAAAGATTTTTTAGTTAAAGTTACCCTGGAAATCATGATATTCTAGATTTGGTATGTTTAGTTTCACATTATGGTGACCAGTACCTATGGTAGTGGTGATTCCTTGTCATTATATTGCAACTTGTTGGTCTTCATGACAGGCTTATATCATGTGTATAGAACCAGATGGTAAGATCGTGCTTGTTGATACATTGGATTATATCAAAAAAAAAAAAAATTTATTTTTATTTTTATTTTTTTTGGAAAGGTTGGATTATATCATCTGATGCATCTTTATTAAGGTTTATATTCTCTTCACATTGCTTACTACAACATTTGTATTCAAACACCATTGTTTTCATTTGGTTGTTCTATATCTGATTTACATGCTTGAAACTGATCATTTTAATAGTCTGAACATAAAATGCAGGTCAATCATAACTGAAGTCATGGAAATTTTATGAGTTGAAAAACGTTTTTGATCAAAGCTTAAGATTTGATGAGATCATGGCTAGTTAATATTAGGAAGTACTGTAAGACTTGAATGATGAGAATGACCACTTATAGATATAAGGAAAAATTGTGGCACTTACGGCATTCAGAAACTTGCTTTCTTGACTTATAGTGATTATTATGGGACAATTCAGGTACGGTGATAGCATATTCCTTGTGCTGTTTGTGGATTGCTCTAAATAGCCTTGGTGCAAAGGTAACATCGAAACAGTATGTTATATGGATTATCTTTAAGTGCTGATTTGTGCTTCACTTGACTAAATTGTATGAGTCATATGCTAGACTGCTGAAAACTCATGTAAACAACTCAAGAAGCTAGTGACTCGTTGGAATAATGTGAAGACTCGGGTAAATATACGTGTGAACTCCTAAAAGAGTCCAACCCTACATGCTGCAACATGAATATACGTGTTATAATGTTTATGCCCAGTAATGACAAACTTTTTTATTGGACAGAAAACTGATGAGGCGAGGAAAAAGATCCATTCCAGGTCAAATGAGCCGTGGCAACTGGAACCAATTCCTTTTGTATTTTTCTGCATGAAGAGGTAGCAATACTTCGTGTTTTTGTTTCATATTCATCTTCACCACCGTGCACTCTAATTTGATAGCATTACATGTATATGCGTTTCAAGTATATACTTCTCTTAACTAGCTAACACACACTTCATATTGCAGAAAGGAAAGAAAGGTGTCGTTTTATTATCATGTGATATACCATACTGGATAAGTCGTACGCGTAAAGATGGAAGCATTGTGAATGGACTAGTTGCGGAAGTTATGGTATGTATTTCTGTTATTCTCTATCAAAATGGCTGGGTTGGGTCAGTCTGGGTAATGGGTCTTAAAGGTTTCACCTCAAAACAGGGCACATATCAGATGGGCATGGTTTATAAAAAAAAACTCGTTTAATGCACTGACTTTCTTGTGTTTATGATTGTTTTTCTAATTAAATACTGATACCTTTTAATCATCACATGATTTCAGGTTGTTAATGATTCATGTATGCTCTCTCTATCTGTCGCTTTCTCTCTCTCCCTCTATCTCACTTCAAAGAATGTAGCTAGATTGCTGTAATGTAGTTAGGCTAATGTGGCTTTTATATTCTATTTTTATAGCAATAGATAGATTTGGGTTAATGGGTTGTATTTTACTGATAACAGGTCCAAATGGTCAAATGGGTCTCTAAAATGCGCATTTAGATGCTTAAAACTTTTGTATATGTTTTATTTTTAATAAGATGACTGAAACGGAAACAGGCCTAACGGGTCAAAGTAAAGTACGGGTTAAAACTTTAGTATATGTTGTATGCTTTCCACATGAACCACACCCTCTTAGTGTGATAGTTTTGTTTAACAGAATGTTAAATGCTTTCACATGAACCATGCCCAGATGCCCTCATAGGTAAACTACATGTATTGATCAGTGATGAGGTCTAATATTTGGTCGATTGATATGTGGAATGAAGTCCAGGAAACCAATAATAAAATCAAATCAAAGTTGAATTTTTGAAATTCACTTTTAGTTTGGTTTTGGACCTAGTCAATGTTGTAATATGGTTTATCGATTGATTTATGTTGATTTTCAAACCAAATCAAAAACCGAATTATATATTACTGGAACAATAGAAGCCATTAGGATAGGTAGCAGAAATTGGTACCCAGATTATGTCATACTCATACACAATTATGACTCATACACAATTATACTTGACAATGTGCGAACCTAATTAGTTGAACTCAACAATGTTCATCCGCACTTCAAAGTCAAGAGTATGCATGTGCAAAACTTCAAAATCTAATGTCGCCACTTTAGGTCATAGGGAATTTGAGAAAGAAAACAAAGAAATTTCCAAATTTGGTAAAAAGAAGATTTTCAAATCTTCAAAAGCCTATTCTTTTTAAAAGCTTTTAATTTGAAAACCGTTTTTCAAACACACATATTGTTGGTCCAGTAACTTGCACAAGTCTATCTTAATTTAAAGCAACAAAGTAATTAAGTAAATAAAAAAAAAAACACAAAGTACAAAGAAGTTGAATGTTCACTTTATTAATGACGACCGAGTTACATCTCTTAGTTAAACTAGTCACATGCCCGCACGATATAACGGTATAGTGGTGGAGACGACGGGTGGAGGTGGTGGCGGAGACAGGTGGTGGTGGTGGGGTGGGCGGTGGCGCTAATGCGTGATTATTAATGTAAAAGTAATTGATATAAAAGTAGCATGGTTGGATCATTAGTAAGCATCCTGGCCTGTGGAGACAGGGGTCATGGGTTCGATCCTCATCCAATGCAAGGTTGAAGGGTCTTTTCTACTATTTAGGTAGAATATGAAAGCATCCTCTCTACTTAAGTGGAGGTAAGGTTTACGTACAACTGTTAGTTAAACTAGTCACATGCCAACAATATAGTGGTGGAGACGACGGGTGGAGATGGTTGCAGTGACAGGTGGTGGTGGTGGTGGTGGGGTGAGTGGTGGCGCTAATGCGTGGTTATTAATATAAAAGTAATTGATATAAAAGTAGCATGGTTGGATCAGTTTAAACATCTTGGTTGGATCAGTTTAAACATCTTGGCCTGTGGAGACAGAGGTCATGGGTGCGATGCTCATCCCATGCAAGGTTGGAGGGCCTTTCTACTATTTAGGCAGAAAATGAAAGCAGTTCCTCTACTTAAGTAGAGGTAAGGTCTGTCTACATCTTAACCTCCCCCACACATCGTCGAGGTATTGAGACTCAAAACCCGCGAAAGACGGCACTAAGCAGTTTCTTTCTTTCTTTTTTAATTGATATAAAAGGAGGTATAATAGTTATTTTGAGAGTTGAGAAATTTATGTTATAAATAATATTACTAAGGGTATCATAGGTATATTGGGTGAAGATATTTAAATTAGTGAATAAATAAAATGAATAGTTCGAATAAATCAAGTTCTTTCAAAAAGTTATTATATATTCAACCTAAAGTTTTATTAATAATTCCCATCATTCTTCTCATTTCTATCTTTAAAAAAAAATCATGGTCACATAATTTCTCAATAAAGAAACATACGTTTCACTTTAATTTAATTTTTGGAATTTTGTTCATGTTTATTCATTATTTGATATTGAATTATTATGATAGTGTTATTTTTTAACTCTTTTTATTTATTTTGTTGTCAATAGTAGGTTCACCATGACTTCTTTTACAAAAGATTTTATTCGTTTAAATTTATTTTGCTCATTAACTTATTTTGCTCATTATTTATATTTTTTTGTAATTTAGAATATGACATATATTTTGTTATTTTTTATGAAATGAAAAGAAGATAACGTTGGTTCAAATTGAAGTTTTAAACTCAACACATGTTAATCATCATCTCATGCATGTATCATTGATAACAAGAATAGTACGGGATTATAAGAAATAATAATACTAACAGAAACCATCATACCAAACGGTGAGCATGAAAGTCAACTACGGGATTTTATTGAAAACGTGGGTGGCAATAGTTAACAAACGAATCCTCATTATTCTTTCTGGTAGGCAACTAAAGTTGGATTGTACATATTGTTATATACATTACATAGAGGTATGTATATAATTAATTAACTGGCCATATATGTTATAACTTATAACTTTCATCACAAGCATTTTAATATGTTTATAGAGAAAGATCAAAAAATGAAAGAGCACGATATATTTGCTCGCAGCTTTAATCAACAAGACCAAAAAAGATTTGGATATGGTGCATTATTTGGATGTTTCGTGGTCACATGGTACTTGTGTACGGTATTCAAGCCTTACTTCGGCCCCCTATATGTACGTAAGTACATACAACTTCTTACATGTTAACTCGCAAGACCGATAAATTTTTGGCCCAATATGGGTCCAACACGGGGAATATGTAATGTGTGTAGGTTTGTTTATCTAATTGTTTTATTTGATCTGATTTTTATGGTTTTTTCAGTGAATTTAAGGTTAATGATGGTTGATGAACTAAAATTGGCGATGGTTACCGATATCACTAGCAACCCCAAACGGCCATGTAAGTTAATTTGATCATGTTAAATAAAGTATGTTTACACATGCAACAAATCTCTTTACTTCTAACACAAGTAGGCAACATAAAAATATGTGTAAGTACTTTATTGATGATTTTCATCTCCATATAAAAGCAAAATGATTTACAAGCAACAAAATTTCTAACACGCCTTGATGACTTGATACTCTAATTGTAAAACAAATTAAAGTTGGGTACATACATACAAATAAGGTTTTTAAAGTTGAACATATATGATAGTAATAAAACGATAAAAGTTTATTGCACTTCACGCAAATCTGAATGATTTTTTTTACTTGTATTTTGTGAATCTTCCTGCATCAGTTTTATTCATCTTGTTCAAGATTTAATAGTCAAGATCTTATCAGATGTGTTTTTTAATCTAATACTTATTTTACAACAACTAGATGTTGAAACAATGGAAACAAAGCTAATCTGCAAGACATGGAAAAGGAGATCAGATACCTGCGAGATGAAGGGCGATATAAGAATTCATGGGAATTCTTCAACTATTTTCGTTTCTACAAAAAATGTCACAAATGCTTTGGTGACAATAAAACCTTATGCACGCAAAGGCGATGCAAGTGCAATGGAACATATTACAAATTTCACCATCAAGTCGGTCAAAGAACAAACCGAAGCAATGCCTAAATGCACCGAAAAACATGATGTACCAGCTATCGTTTTTTCGGTTGGTGGTTATAGCGGAAACAACTTTCATGCCTTTTCAGATATCATCATCCCTCTCTATGCAACTTCTCGGAAATTCAATGGAGAAGTGAAGTTTCTCACGACGAATAGAAATTCTCGATGGACTAGCAAGTTTCAAAATATATTAGATAAGTTATCAAGGTATGAAATCATTGATATTGATGTTGAAAATAAGGTACATTGCTTTCCAAGTATGATAGTAGGTCTAATAAAGGACGACCGAAAAGAGCTAAACACAGATGCAATGAAAAATTTCTCAAATTTCTTGAGAAGTACCTACTCGCTGGATCGTTCAAAAGCCATAAAGTTAACCAGTGGCACGACTAAAATGCCCCGACTCTTGATAGTTTCAAGGAAAAGATCAAGAAGTTTTACAAATGTGAAAGATATGGTTGGTGTAGCAAGAGATATAGGATTTGAGGTGATTGTGACCGAGATGAATTCGAACTTGACTCAAACATCGAAGCTCGTAAACTCATGTGATGTGATGATAGGAGTTCATGGTGCAGGGTTAACAAACATGGTTTTCTTGCCTGAAAATGGTGTGTTTATACAAGTGGTTCCATTGGGAAAGATGGAATGGATGGCAAACACTTTTTATGGAGAGCCTTCAAAGGGAATGGGATTGAAGTACTTGGAATATAAGATTAATGAAGAGGAAAGCAGTTTAATAAAACAATATCCATCTAATCATCAAGTCTTCATGGATCCATATTCAATTCAAAAGAAAGGTTGGGAAGCTTATAGATCAATATATATGGATAAACAAAATGTAAAGCTTGATGTTTCTAGGTTTCTAGAGACATTGTTCAAAGCCCTTGAACTACTTCAATAGTAAAACCACCTTGTGTAATGGTAACATTCAATCTTTGTTTTGTTTTAGCAACAAATTATAATCATACACTTTTTGTCACTTAATAAGGAAAAATTCATTTTTTTAATGTCCTTTTTCACATGTTTAAAAATTAATAAGAAATAATTCTTTTTTCTGTTGTCCTTTTTTCACATGTTTATAAATATGAAAAAATTTTGATTGGTTCTCTTTCTTCATTCTTGCTTATTTTTGAAATATAAATTGCACTAAGGGATTTTCTATTATGTGCCCCTAGGCACATGATAGAAATTAATTAATCATCATTGTTTTTCTTATATAAAACATTGAATTTTATTAAAATTTTGCGAAAAAGAATAAATTTTTAAAGAAAGAAGAAGCATTTGGATTTTATTAAAATTTAATTTTGAAGTTATTTATCTTTTCGTTTGTAATTTAATTTTCAGCTTTTCATCTATAAAGAAACAATTAAAATATGATTATTGAGATATTATTGGCCTAGCTTTTAATCTTGTTATAAGTAACTGGAAAAAAATACTATAATTCGCCTATGTACATTCATTTAATAGTGTGCATGAATATTAGTTAAATAACAAAAGGGTAAATTAAAAACTAGAATGAAAAAAAGATATTAATAATATTAATTGTGTTTTATATAAGGCAAACAATGATGATCATTTAATTTCTATCATGCGTATAGAGGGCATATAATAGAAAATCCCAATTAAAAATATCTTATGGTGTATCAAAAACATGTTTTTTGTTTTCAGATTTCTCATCGTGACTTACAAAAATATCTTATGTTGGAAAATCATATAAATATTTTTTCTCATTTTTTGTAAATTAGAAGGGACGAAATGAAAATAAACTAATTCATATTGGCTTGCAGGAACAAAAAGCATAACAAACTTTATAGTAGACTGTATTAGACAAAAGGAAGAAAAATTGAGTGGGAAAAATTTGTAAAAGTTTAATATGTAGAAATCGATTAATATGTACGTAAAGTTATTAACGAATGAGATAGTTTATCTTAACACAAAATTGGGTGTAGTTTTTGTTACAACATGTGGGAATCGGATGATAAAAAAACACAATATTGGTTAGATCAAGAAAAGTAAACTGCTAGAATATTGAGATATAAATGTACATAAATAATGTTTAAAGAAAAAAAAGGTAAACTAAAAATTCTAAATAAAGAAAAGGTAAACTAAAATTTAGAATAATAAAAAAAGATATTAATAATATTAATTGTGTTTTATATAAGGAAAACAATGATGATTAATTAATTTATATCATGTGCCTAGGGGCACATAATATAAAATCCCTAATAATATTAATTGTGTTTTATATAAGGAAAACAATGATGATCATTTCATTTCTATCATGTGCCTAGAGGGCCTATAATAAAATATTCTATTAGTTAAATAAAGAAATGGTAAATTAAAAATTAGAATGAAAAAAAAGATATTAATAATATTAATTGTGTTTTATATAAGGAAAACAATGATCTCCTTTAATTTCTATCATGTGTCTAGGGACACATAATAGAAAATCATTTGGAATAAATATACTCAGTTAAACATTGACTGTTTTGTTAAGCGGTTCTTTTTCTTTATTTCCGCTTATTTTTGACATACAAAATTGGGATGAATATACTTGGTCAAACATAGTTAATGTGACTTGCGTCGGCAACCAAGTCGTCTCAACGAAACTTGGTCTCCAACATATAAATTTGATAAAAATGTAAATAAAAAGTCCTCTAACTTATAGAAATAAGAGTTTTTTTTAAAATTAATATAATGGAAAATTTTATTTATCATACTAGTATACTTTTAAAAATATTTATCAAATTAGTATAATTTTAAAAATATTTAATATTATAGGTTAAATTTATTTTAATATTATGCTTATTAAATATAAAAATAAATAAAAGTGTGTAAAAATTTTTGCACACTTTTATTTCTAAATATTTTTACACAAATAAAAGCGTGAATTTTTTTAGTTTGTTCACACTAACTAAAAGTGTAGACAAATGCAACATTGTTTGTAGTGTTGATTAAAAGATAATCAAGTTTACTTTCATGTAAATCCTATTTATTTATTGAGATAATGACCTATGGATGTAGTAAACTATGACAAAATATCTATGTTATGTATTGATCTAATCGGAAGTCTATGTTATGTAATGAACTTATCAAAACTGTCTAAGAGATGCATGTTACAGGCTAAAGCCGGTCATCAAATATTTTCCCTTTATTTTTTAATCTTAATAATTAATTTATTTATTTAACATATATAAATAAATATAAGTTATGGAAACATATATGTATATAAGTTCTGTAATTATATAAAAACTGTAAACACCTTCATATCTTCTGGTCGCCGCCTACCTCCCCATTTTTCCGATCAACCCTAACACAATCATATACCAAAAAATCAAAGATCTCAAAAATTAAAATCGCATTTGAAGATTACGATCCCTTATAAGGTTAAGAACCTGAAACCAATCACTACATATATTCTCAAACATATACACATTGACACACACAAATCTAAGGGTACATATATACAACCCACACAAACATACAGTGAGATACTTGGGAACGTATTCTTACATGACTTCTTGAAGCATAACTTATAATTGAAATGAGAAAGAATAACTAATTGCTAGATTTTAGTTAAAGCAACAAAACAACAAACTTAGAAAAACGCATTACAAGCCTAAAGCTGAAAAGATCAAATCCCTTTGACCTCAAAATTCATCATTTCTCTTTTCGGGATATTAATAAATAATAAAATAGAAACAAGGAAATACTAGTTCTCAAATACTCGGGAGGAGTTGGAAACAATAAATAACATTCATCACTTAGACAGTTTTGGTAAGTTTATTACATAACATAGACCCCTGATTAGATCAATACATAACATAGACATTTTGTCATAGTTCACTACATTCACAGGTCATTATCCCTTTGGATGGTAACCGGCTACCTGTAGATTACCCGGTAACATGCATCACTTAGACAGTTTTGGTAAGTTCGTTACATAACATAGACCTCTGATTAAATCAATACATAACATAGATATTTTGTCATAATTCACTACATCCACAGGTCATTTTCCCTTATTTATTTTATGCACATATCTTTTATTTTATAGGAATTATATATAATTCTGCTTGACTATATTAAAAGACATAACTTATATTACAAAGAGAGGGTCGTTTTAAAAAAAACATTTGTTAATGTACGGTTTAACTTTTGGATGGTTCTCTTTTGAGCCATAAAATATACACCTATGTATACGTTTGGCTGAAAAGAGAACCATCCAAAAGTTAAGAGCCATGCTAGAATGACAAACATGTTGTAAATAATTATGATTCGTATTGTAAAAATAATGAATATATGATAATAATAATGTGTACCTGACGATCTAGAGAACCTTGTAAGAGCAATAATGTTTGCCATTGATGTCGGGTTCCCAAAACAAGATGATTGTTCTTAGATGGGGATTATAATTTGGGAGAACACATACACAAGACTATGTGAAAGATTAGAAGATTAAAATGTAACTCATGAGTTCTATTTATAATAAGAGAACTTAGAGTTTTAAATGTAACCCATGAGTCTCTATTTATAATAAGAGAACTTAGAGTTTTAACCCCGATATTTATTGTGTGCTACATTAGTCCCTGAAGTTCCAATCATCTAATGGGAAACCCTATAATATGTTTTTAAGAGTAAATACGCCCATCGTATATTTACTAGATATAGGGATTTCAGTTATCGTCAATTATCATATCACGAATGATAAACGATCAGTGACAGTCACATTTAATGTGGTTCCAACAAAACAAATTACAAACTAATTGTTACAAACATAGGTAGCATGTGAGATGGTTAAATTAAACAAGAGATAGAAAGAATAGGGAGAACACGTAGAGGTAGTTTAATTGGTGGAAGTTAAGTTTGTAAAAATTTGTTTGTAAACCTAGAATTACTCATTTTTTTATTATAAATGTTCGTTTCACAAACGACATTCCAACCAAATAATGTTAACACTAATAAGAATATACGTATGCATAGGTGAATCATGAATGACTTACATCAAAAAAATGTTAATCGCTAATAAGAATATGCGTATGCCTAGATGTATTTGTTGTTACAAATGTTCGTTTCACAAATGACATTCAACCAACTTATTAGACTCGAGCGCCCTCTATAGTTACGAATTTGTATGGCGAAAAAAATTGCGATTGGGGATTTTTTTTAATTCTTTAATTTAATAAATAACTAAATATAATATTATTAAATTAGATATTAACCTATAATGATAAATATTTTTGAAATTATACTAATTTTGGTAAATAAGTTTGCCCACCATACTAATTTGAGAAAAAAAACTTAACATAATTTTAAAACTATACTGATTTGGTAAACATTTTTGAAAGTATACTAGTTTGGTAAATAAAATTTTCCACTACACTAGTTTTGGAAAAAACTCTAGAACTAATTATATTTAATAAGGAATAATTTATAATGACAGAAACTATTACACCAAAAGGTGAGCACCGAAGTCAGCTACTAGATTATATTGAAAACGTGGGTAGCAATAGTTAACAAACGAATCCTCGTGATTCTTTCTGGTAGGCAACTAAAGTTGTATTGTATATATTGTTATATGAAGTATGCCATATATGTTATAACTTACATCACAATGTTTATATAGAAGGATCAAAAAATGAAAGTGCACGCTATATTTGCTCGTAGCTTTAATCAACAAGACCAGAGAAGATTTGGATATTGTGCATTATTTGGATATGTATATACATTCGGGTGGAATAGATAAATGAGGTGGAATATCTACATGGATAATAAATAAAGGTAAACAAAAACTAACGATACACGTCAGCATTTTCTGTTAGGAACATAACGTAGATTCCATAAAACATGTTTTTGACAAGTTTAAGGTCATAAAGAATGCGTTTTTTGTTTGGACTCCAATAAAATTATTTGGTACAAATTGAGATACTTTCTAAACAATTAGCCCTTTGTAAAATCACCTTGTGTAATGATAATTAATAAAGGACATACTTAGACATTCAATCTTCGTTTTGTTTTAGCAACAAATTATAATCATACACTTTTTGTCACTTAATAAGAAAAAGTTCACTTTTCTAATGTCCTTTTTTCACACGTTTAAAAATTATGGAAAAATTTACAAACTTGTTCAAAATTAAAACAAAATGTTTACTTATACATGCGAGAAAAAATTTTCACATACGAGTAATTCGGGACTTGGACAAAATCTTGTGTTAAACAGATTCAAGCGAAAGTTGGAAGTCTTGTGAAACTACATCGACTGATGCTCTCATCCGATAGAAGGTGATAGAAATTGGCTTTATAAAAAAAATTTGAATTCTTTGTCATCCAACCATATGACTATGTAAAACGCTATTCGAACGTTTGCTATTTTCTTGCATTCAGATAGTCTTGAAGCATTTTATCCTGTGGATTACTTGTTCTTGATTAATACTCATTCCTCAACGCTTTAGGAAATAATTAGCCCGGACATTTGTAGGGAAAAAAGAGTGGCTTGTTTTTCTCCCATTTGTCGCACACCATAAAAGCTGAAAAGCTAGAAAGTTCTCCAAAACCCTACGCTTAGTTTACCTTTTAGTTTGTGGCTTCATATTGAACAGCAAGTATTTGTATATGACACTTCATAAGACATTATATCGTTATTATATCAAAGTGTTTTTATATGAAGATCATCTACTTCTTAAGCTTGAAAAACAGTTTCCCCGATGAGCCATTCCTCATTTAATGAATTAATTCAAAAGTGAAAAACCATATTTAGGCAAACAAGAGCATATAGCCATCATTCAAAGAAGACAAGTCTCAGTGTATGCTGAAATTTTCTGCCAAAAAGAATAACTAATTACATTTCGATCATACCTGGTTTAACATTTAAAGATGTGCATGCATACAACAATTGCCTCAATACATAATGTACGAAGAATGACCACAACATTCTGGTATTGGTAGTCAACTTCTACGTGCAAACACCCCTGGCTTTTTGTATGAATTGGCACCATGTCTAGCTTGTTACTTTGTCACTATACTAATGTATGACACTATTCGTTCCTAATCTTCCCCAAAAGCTCACCATCTGAATAGAAAAAAACAGAGGCAAATATATTATCATCACCTGGCACGGCACTTTGAATTCTTCAATTGGTGCAGGAATAAATTTGCCATCTATCTTCTCTTTAGTTTTGGGCTTCTTCAAAGTAAATAATAAATGCGAGATGAGTAAATCATTTGTGTAGCGCGTGTATTCCACTGCACAGAAGGAAATATAATGCTAGTATTAAAGGTAGATATAGGCGACTTAGGTAACAGGTCAAAGCATTTACATGTTGAAAGGAGGGATATGTGGTCAAAACAGGCAGGTCGGATTGGGCTCACCAAACTTCTTTTTAGTATTCTTTCCCGTTTCTCTATAAACAAAAAATACATCGACTACGTAAACCAATACTATTACAATGATAATCTAAATATTTATAGAAAATTATCAGATGGTTAAATTCATTATAACACACTTTGGGTGACCATCAACCCGTCTTGCCTGTTCAACTCAATTCCCTTATAGTTAAAAATATTGTTTGACCTGTTTGAGATAAAACACAAACCAAATTAACTAATGCACAAGTGTGTTGAAATTTTCACCTTTAGCTGATATCGTGGATTTTGGGTAGGAAAGAACTAACGAACCCGACTCTTCTTTGTGCTTTTCTTTAGAATGGTCGATATATGGTCAATCGCCTTTTGTGATGATTGGGTCTCACCCGTTAACCACTGAAGAGCCTCAGCAGCAGCACTTTTTTCGGCAAGTTTTTTACTACCACATGGCTGCCCAGCAAAATCCAAACCATTGAACAACACAGTTGACCGGAATTTATTGTTTTTCAGCTGTGACGTCTTGTAGGTAGGTGGTTGATGACCCGCTCTGAGAAGCAATGTTTGCAGGTGATTCTTTGAGTTATCATTCTCAGCTATACTGCCATTTATGGAAGACGTTCCTTTTTTCTCTGCTTCTTTTCCGGTGTTCTTTGATACTGGTGAAGCTTTACGGCCATATACGAATCTACCCTCACATCGGTCCCCTGACACTAATAGTTTCAGCGACTCCAGAAGTTCATTGTGGTTGCCTATGTCTATTTTCGGGTTCAGAAGCTGCAATTGGAATTATTGAGAAATTAAACAAGCCATGAATTCTGGTAACTATATAGTTCAGATAATTAGCTTTGAATGATCATTTCTATACCAGCTGTAACATGATTGATTAAGTTAAATGTGAAAAAGTTTCAGACTAATGAGTTAATTCTAGGATTCGTCCATTCATTTTCTTGGTTTACATCCCTTAATGGAATAGATCCAAACTACCAACTTTGTTGCGAGTTACATCTCTAAAGAGGGATGTAACCAAGAAAATGAAAAACCACAGGGATGTAACTCGCAGAACTAACGGCATCAGGGATGTAACTTGCAACAAAACTGAGTAGTTTGGACCTAATGGACAAAAATTCCTAAAGAGAAATGTAAAATGCACAAACCATAGAGATGAATCCTACAATTAACTCTTTTATTTATCATCAAATCACAAAAAATAAAATAAAATAAAATAAAAGAAAAAAGAAAGAAAGAAAGAAACAAAAGATAAATCTCATAATCTAAAAAAAAAAAGATAAATCTCATAAAGAAGAATATCCTTTCTAAGCATTTTATTGATAATTTACTCAGACTATCACCTATTCAAACACCGAAAGCAATCCAAAAACCCAAATACCATCTCCAGCAACATGTCCTATTATCACTACTTACGTGAAATTAATAATATATGATCACGTAATCAATTTCTAAACACACAAGCAAACACCCCCAACTTGTCATGGACACATGGACAATAGAAATACAAAAACTCAACATATTTTATTCTAGTTACTGACAAGAACTCGATATACAAATGATCACGCTCACTTACCTTGACCTGGATGAGTTCATCGAGCTCTCTCTTTAAGGCAAGATAGGTGCCTGCCAAGCCAGGTTTCATAAAGAACTCCAAGTAGCCCCCCAACATTTTCAAGTGTCCATCCTATTAATATAAAACTTGAAGTTTAACAATTTCCATGTCATTAGGAAAAAAATGCAATTGAAAAAAGTATACGTACCAGACCACCTCTTGAAACACTTCCTCCAAATAGAAGAACTACAGAATCTGACACAGCTGTTGAATCCCTTAGAAAAACCGAATTCACTTTCACCTTTTCATTGAATACCAGCCATGGATATGGGATTGTTGGTTCTTGCGAATTAACTGAATTCTGTATGGAAAGATGGAGAAAATACATACGAATCAACTGGAAGTTGTAAAATATGAAATTATGTTGAAAGTCACTGCTTTGAGAACAACAATATAGCAAAATAGACTTACTGAGTAGAGCAATACAGGACCATCTTCCATTGTTTTCAGTGACACTGAAGTCTTTTTGTTCTGTCAAGAAAAAGCATACATGTTTTCATCAACAAATATATCAACAAATTGATGAAATGGATTAGAACAGTTCTTGGTAATTCAAGAAGCAAAGATCTCGTAAAATAAAAGTCTCAGTGACTCGACTCAATTAATTCATATCCAGAATAACAACCCTAATGCTACACTAATATTAATACTAACCCTATAGCAAGCTATTATTAATAAAGGAAATTTAAATATTACCATGTAGAATATAAATACGAATACTTAATTTAGATATCCAGTAGAACGTAGGTTGCATCACAAACTTAAGCAGCTGGACAGCGGAGGCCAGTTTCTACTTTATTAGAGGAAGCAACTTTGATGCATTTACTAATATGGTTGACTTTGGTTATGTTCCATCAGAAACAAATCATATGTGTCAAACCGAAGGAATTACATTATAAGGAAACTAATCGAAACAGAGCAAAGTTATGCTTATGAGAACAAATTTAAGGCAAGGAAGTTTACTACAAACATTTGAAGCTTAACTCAGATTCTCAGAAGGGTGAAAGGCCAATTGAAAAGGATTCCAACGATATATATATATATATATATATATGATACTTACCACAACAGAGCAAATTCCTGGGAAAAGACCCGAGCAGATGATGGCTCGGATGAGATCTTGGTCATGGCTCCATGTGTTGCATCTCTCTATATTATCAACCAAGCCACCATCCTTGAGCAAATAATGGAATTGCTTCTTAAGCGAATCAATACCTCTCAGAGTTTGTGAAGATAGGAAATTTCTCCAGCAGTACTCGTGACCCGATTGCTGTCTTTCAGCCGCTTTCCAACCATCATAAGCACGAAGAAGAGCAAGGTGGTCGCTATTATCACGTCCAGAGAACTGGGCTTTTGCTGACTCGGCAAGCTATTAAAGCAAAAGAATTGAGAAACAATTAAATGAAACTTATATATGGAAAGTATACGTACGAATGTAGTTGCCTTCCAAACTGAAATCATAACTGGGAACTGGATAAACGCATAAATCACAAGAGCATGCAAATACACCCCTCCATTATGGAAAAGATACTTCATCTTTTCATTTAAAGACTTGAGGTAATTTGATAATAAACACAAAATTCAAATAGATGATCAGAAACTCAATACCAACAAAGTGAATTATCGAGCATGGTTAATGTATACATTGAACTTAAAGGTGTTGTGTTATTTCTTCAGAAGTTGATCCATTTTAAAATTTAGGTAGTAATTAGATGTGGCAATTACAACCTATTTAATAATAAAAGGGACATCAAGCTTATGAATGAGTCAGATAGGTAAAATATACAAATATAAATAAATAAATATACGAGGGCAGGTCAAACAGGTTGGAAGAGCCCTTAAGAGTGATTGCTTTTGACCCCAACCTGCCATACCTTATCCCATCGGCCAATTAGGCCACCTATAATAAGAGTGACTAAATTTGGTTCTTTGGTTGTGGAATCAATAAGTTTGATACTTCTAATAAAACATGTCATGTAATTTAGGTTTTGAAAAAGATAATAATTATCAGCTTGATCCAGCAAGTTGGTTTCCATAATTCCATCTAATAAAGATTCATAAAAATTAGAATCTGTCCTGACAGGCAAGGCTCACTTGATAATAACCACATGCTACTTACATCCTTTTTGTCAAATGGCATCAAAAATGGATCTCGGGCACTTAGACCAGCAACGACAGTCACTATTGGATCAAGGCAATTGAAAATGGCCCCTAATATCAACATCTTACCAAGCTTGGGTTCTACTGGAAGCACTGACAATTTACGGCCTGCAACAAAAAAAAGTTATTTAGTTGAATATTTTCAAAGGATAAATGAGACCAGTTAGGCTAAATACTGTCATATGTGCAACAATTCTAAATATTCAAAACGTAACAAAAAAATATCAAATGAATCCATGGTGAATATTACCCAACACTGTAAGATTTTCTTGGTCATCTAGAGCCCCAATTACTTTTAAATATTCAATAGCATTCTGAACCTGGAATTTGGAAAAATACGGATATCATGTTGAGAATCATAGAATATTCAGCAGAAGCACGTATTCGCAAAATATAATTTTCATTTGAGTAAGCTTATGTTCAAACTTACTGATAAAGGTTCCGGTGGCTGCAAGGCCCTTGATAAGAACTCAGAAATACTACCTAGTTGCAGACTTTTAATTTGAAGGCATAAAGATTGTAAGGGTGTCCTCAACAACTCTGGCAGCTGATACTCAGCAAAAGAGTCATATACAAACTTGGGATACAAATGATAGCATTCACCTGGTTGCACACGCCCTGCTCTTCCTCTCCTCTAATCAATGGATAAAAAGTGATAAGCACACATAGAGATAAACAAACCATACCAACAGAGAAAATACTGGTAACAAAATGGGCAGGTTAGGTAACTGATAAAACAAACAGTTTGTAATACACAGCTTTTAGTACTAGTCAATATGGGCGGGCAGCTTGGGTTGGTCCTTCAACACTTTTCTGTCCTTATATATATACATACATATATATATAATGTGTTAAATACAATTACATAAATGATTATATATAAGGATTTAGAAAACCATTGGCAGTACACCATTTCCAAAACCTGTCTTGGCCCATTGACGTGTTTGTACTTTAGCTAAACTAAATTACGTGAGCCTTTAAGAATAAACCAGACCTATAGACAGAGCCCTTCGTGAAGCTACTTAAATAAAAAAATCTTACTACTTCCTGCACTGTATAGAATGTGGTACCCTTATCCAATGAATGTCAAACCTTATTTTGCAAGATTCAAATTTCAAATCCTAAAGCACTTTTAAAACAATTCCATTGTCAACATGTTTTACATTTGAAATAGGCATCATTTCTATCTAAAAATCCAAGAAAATTATAGTTCTTGTTGTAATTTAAAGTAGTCATACTTGATGAGCAGAAGCTTTTGAAATCCAGGCCGGAAGCAAACATGGAGTATTGTTGAGTGCATCGTAGGACGTCTCTTTAGCTTTTCCACAGTCAACCACAAAAACTACATCATTGATGGTGATGCTTGTCTCAGCCATATTGGTGGCTAGAACTATTTTTCTGATACCATCTTCAGGTTTATTGAATATCAATTTCTGTGAACCCACAAAGAATGAAGTAAATAGGAATTAGACAACTAGAGAAAAATTTATTTCCCGATTACATTAAATGGAGTTCGGAAAATACTAAAGAAAATTTTTACAAGAAATAACAAATCTGCATATAGAAAACATCAAAGAGCTTCTATATTAAGGGGTAAAATTTTGCTAGGGCATCCATACTAATTGCAAACACTTCAAGCAACTTTGCTACCAGTATGACCAATTTGATCCACTTGGTTTCATTTTTAGATACCCTTTTGGTTTGACAAATGTGATTAGGGCTTCAATCAAGTAAAGCTTTTAGCAAGTTCAAGCTTGAGCATAAAATTTTTTACCAGTATGACCAACTGCAAACCCTTTTGCAATGGTATCCATAGCTAGGGCATCCATACTAACTGCAAACCCTTCAAGCAACTTTGCTACCAGTATGACCAATTTGACCCACTTGCTTTCATTTTTAGATACCCTTTTGGTTTGACAAATGTTATTTGGTCTTCAATAAAGTAAAGCTTTTAGCAAGTTCAAGCTTGAGCATAAAAAATGAGCACAAAATCTCTCATCAACCATTTTTGAACGATATGTGCTATGTACGTAATACCTGTATATATGGAGTTTTCAAGAATGTTAATTCAGGAAATCTATTCTTGTTAGACAACTTAAAATGCTTTAAATATAAGATCAACTATTACTCCAAACTTTTATAAATAAACTGAACATCTATTGCCATAAAACTTATCAATTTAAATTTTACATTTAACCAGATTTTCAAGATTAAGACACAAAAACCTCACATACACATTCAAGCTTTTCCACTCCAAGATCAAGCTGATCTTAAATCCTTCCCAACCGAGCTCAAGTCTGCGTCATGAAGACTTTTTGAGCTATTCTGAAAAACTACCTTAATTTAGAGGGGTGAAGCCAAGCTTTTGTGGCTCAACTCGTTTAGAACCCTATGTTTGACCCATTTTACATACAATGATAGCCCAAAACCAAAATCAACCCAATCACATATAAATGGCAATAAATTGTTACACTAATTTCACATTACCTGAACAGTGGTATACACCAAATTTCATAGACATGACTCAAAATCATCATACATAAACTCCTTAAAGGTCAAATGATGATTGGTGTAAAGTTAAAAAACTATCCATGTTATCACTGTTGCAAAAACTAGTAGCATATTCCTTGGCGACGACTCTTGACTTGGATTTCTGGCGAATCGAGTTAGCCCGACTCAGAGTACAAAATCAGTTGTCGGTCATACTTGGGTTAATAGAATATATCAATCAATATTTATTTTTTCGAAGTTTGAAGTATTATGTTAATGTTTCTAAGCAATTAGGTTGAACTTTGAAGTATTACATTTATGTTTCTAAACTATGTTTAAGTTAAATAATTCTAGTCTACTTTAGATTTTCAATTACATAAAATATCAAAAATTATTACTTTCTTTTTTATATACAAAAATCTCTATAAGATTACTCCTCGAGTTGCCAATCACTCATGACTCGGACCCCGGCAGAGCCGAGTCAGAGTTGCTAGTTCCCATGGTAGTAATAATCGGCCGGATTGGCCGAGAAATCGAGATCAGATCAGGGATCGGCCATCTCAGGAGATAAGTCGGACCAGATTGAACTAAAAATCGGTCAACGGCTCAGAATCAACGCAACATTGGTAAAACTCGGCCAAAAATTAGCCGACTCGGTCAAAAATCGGCTGACTCGGGTCAAAACTGTGGTCAATTTTTTCTTTAATAAACTTTGAAAAATAATTTTAAATTGGTTTAAGTTTATGCTAATTGTTTAAAAGTTTGAAGTATTATGTTAACGTTTCTGAACAATTGTGTTTAACTTTGAAGTTTTTTGCATACAACTTCATAATCTATTTTTTTTGTATAAAAAGAACCCAATCGGATTTCTCCCCGATCCGATCCAGAGTTATCAAAAAATCTCGTCTCCCCACCCCCTCTTGCCGATCCGATCCAGAGGTCACAAACCTCGCGAGTTCCCAAACCTTGTGCATTATTACCTGTTCTGAGCTGTCCATAGAACCATGGCATGCAAGCAGCAAGACTTTGCTTGGATCTCCCAGTAGCGGATGAGCCTGGAGTTGATCCTTGAGAGAATTTATGTCATCCCAACCAGTCATAAATACCAACACAGCCCCTGGCCTTTCTTTTCTACAAATATGACAAAGGACATTCTCAATAAGATTGAACCCAATTGAATCTGGGTTCCAACATGATAGAGAATCCCTAGTCCTCGGATTATAATCTCTTAAATCCACAGTTTCGAGTGCTTCCTGTTTCAATGCACAAACTTTTCCTTTTACTTGGAATATAAAAAAATGCAGACAGAAAAAGAAGAAGGCTCATGTAATCCTATACCTCAGCAGCTGAAGCAATTTGACTCTTTCTTTTACGAAGAGTTTGTTTCTGCATTTTCCAACTTTTCTCTTGGCCATAGTTATCGATTTGATTATATGTTGACAACCTATATCCAGTCATTTCCAAAACATTCTCAAGAAAATAACTCCTTACTGGATAAGTGAAACCCTGCCAAGAAAAGTTCACAAGAAAAGAACAAGATTAGTATTATTGACGACACATAGAAAGAGTATCCAGATAACCAACAATAACTGTCAATAAGGAACATTATCTAAGTCAGTTTTCAGATGTGTGTTTTCAAACTGATTATGTGATTTTCAATATTGAGGATTAGAAGCTGTAAAATGTTATGATGCATGTGGTAATGCTTGGATATTCTCTTATGTTTGAAGTTGTAGCAATTGAATACTTATTGGTTTTATTGTATGGCATATTCTTCTTGTATGCTGAATATAGATAACATGATGAAATAAGACAAATTATAACTTAATATGTTTAAAATGTAGAATAGGGCTACATAAAAAATCCAAAGACATAATTTCCGTCTGCCAAAAAGAATTAGTTTTGCCTCAAAGAGTCAGTTTTGGTACATCAAAAGGTCAAGACCCTATAATTTATATATTGTTAATAAAGTAACAATCATCCCCTAAAAATGGTAGCTTATGCTTGGTCAGATAACGCACATCACAAATCTCCTATGAATGGCAGTTTACGCTCAAACTGTGCATTATCACAACTTGAATAAAGATGATGAAGTGTCACATGTACGGTCAAAATGTGAAAAATTGTACTATTAAGTAATATGGAAAACTTACAGGAATATGGATCATTGGAGCCCCCCCAAAGTAAGAGGAGAAAAGCTCGGCATTTAGGGTTGCACTCATCAAAATTAACTTGAGTTCAGGTCGGCGAGGAAGTAACTCCTTCAGAACAATCAGTAAAAAATCTGCCACAACATGAGTATATATCAAGAAAAGGTAATGATTTACATAGTTAAAAGTGTCGCACATTTTTTCCTAATTAATACCTTCATTCATCCCTCGTTCGTGGATCTCATCAACAATAACATGAGTTACACCTTGCAAGCTCCTGTCAAGTAGTAACCTTCTTAGCAAAATGCCAGTAGTGCAAAATAGCAGACGAGTATCCTTTCCTTTAACTCCCTCAAGGCGAACTTTATACCCAACCTTTGAAAAAAGTTAAAAGGATCAAAATGTTAGCATTGTACAATCGGGAGGTTGCAGTTAAAACCCATTTACCTATTACAGGGTCGATTTGGGTTAGGTTTCTTCTGTAACTGGTCAGAACTCAGAACTTGAAAAAGGTAACGTGTCAATTTCAAAAGAAGTCACTAAAACTGTGCTCCTAATACATACAACCTCCTACACGTTATGTGAAGGACCTTACATTAAATTTCTAGTATTTGGATTTAGGTAACCATATTTACACTGTATATCGTTTTAGGTCCACCAAATAGAATCGACCCGTTTAAATGATTACTATAAATTTACCCATTTTTGACCTGTTACTCTACCCAGCTGACACTAATGTTGCCACCTCTGACAAGATTATTCAGAGCTACAAACTTGCTTATATATACAGTAGTAGATAAAATAATTACAGAGTCACCAAGCTTTTCCCCTCGTTCAGCAGCAACCCTCTCTGCAACTGACATAGCAGATATTCGTCTGGGTTGGGTACAGATAATATTACATTGAGCTCCGCGAGCAGCTTCAATTTCTGATTCTAAGATGTACTGAGGCAGTTGAGTCGTTTTACCACAACCCGTTTCACCAGACACCACAATAACCTGCCAATTAATGACCATATATATTTTCATAAATAAGTAACAGATCATGTAAATGGTCTAACATTTTTCTGCTTCACAGCGGTGATATCTTACAATATGGAAACAAAACTTTGACATAATAATTCAGATTGGTTAACAAAAAGAAAGATTAGCCAAATTTAACTCTCAAAGATTTTAGGGCATCGACGATGACGTCCAGATGTTCAATCTCCTACATATTTGGTTAGCTAAAGCAGGAATAATGTCTCTCGTTTTGTTAAAACCAATTTTAAAAGCAATTCCCTTTGACCCAGTAGTCAAACCATAAACAGCCATATGATAATAATTAACACATTTGACGATCAATATTGACGAAACCACTGCCGATAGCATGCCATAATGACTTACATTAGTGGAGCAACATGGTACAAAAACTCTTTTTTTGTACCACAAACTTGGAATTAGAAAAAAAAAAAAAAAAAAAAAAAAAAAAAGAAAAAGAAAAAGACAGATAGAAGTTTAAGAGAAGAATTAAAGAATCCCTAACCTACCTGATTTCTGGAAATAGCATTTAACAATGCTTCCTTCTCTTTATAAGCAGGTAGACTTCTTCGTAGTTCTTGCATCTTTTGGCCTTCGGCAGATTCCTACATATAAAGATGTCAATGATCTGAGAAGGATTAAAATACCATTTAACAATCGTTTAAATGCTATCACCCTATCCGTGTAATTAAAAATAATGTGCAAGTTACAAATGACTGAATGAGTTAATCAGGATAGCAGATTCAGAGATAGACACCTATCTAAGGGCCAAATGGTCCTCAAGTTGCCCAAAGTTTTGTCGACCAATATTAGTTCGTTATTAGAATAAGTTAATTTTTGTTAACCCTTAATTGTTTATAGAAAGTTATAAAAAAAACTGGAGAGGTTGTTAGGGCTTAACTCAACCCCAGGTAGCAATTCAATGACTAAAGCTGTGTAGGCAATAACCCAACCCACCCCCATTTTGCTGCCTCAAATATGCATCAAGTTTGAGAGAAAAGAAAACTAACAAAAAGTGCCACTCATCTATCTCAATGATCTACTTTTCAAAGAAAGCGGATAGAAACCTGCCAATCTTGTTGGATATTTCGTAGATGAACACTTCTCCGCCTGAGAATTCCCTCTGCAACAGGACTTCGTTTGATAGGCTCATCTTGCTCATGAAGTCCTTCCTCAGAAAATAGATTTGTGGATGTGCTTGATGTAGGTAAACTGTTATTAGGATAACCATCTCTAGTAACAGATTTTTGTGAAAGGTATGACTTGAGATGATAATCAACCCGACTATGTAATTCTGAAGAAAGAACCACCTACAGAAAATTAAGAATGCTCACACCCACATGCTTTCAACTATGCTATATATAGTGTTTATGGACAAAACCCCTGCAGGTCCACCTAATCCTTTATATGTATCTAGACACTACAAATCACGTGTTATTTCGACAAGTTAAACTGCAACAGAACAATTATATGAGCCTTTGTGGGTATATGCATATAAAAGTTTTTAAATAATCTTTTGTATGCAAGTAATCAAGCGTGCATGAATCGACCCATGACTTTTATATAAAAAAAGGTTGCCAATCTAGGCTTCAACACTAAAACTGCACTTTCAAGTCTTAATTTGTTTATACCAGTACTAAAGTTTCCGAAATCATAATCACATTAAAACTTCGTATACATGTGAAGTATCATTGATAGTTATGACGCCACGGTGAGGAACAATGAAAAGGACATGAATACATACCTCTCTTTGAGGACGTTTATCATCTAGATCTGGTCTGTAATTTGGCAAAGGAACTTTACTAAAGACAACTACTTTTGCATATTGACGGCTGCAAAGATTATTATAATCAGAGCACAAAGACAAATACAAACAGTCGAAACATAGAATTTGGCCATTGAAGCTAAATATACCTCTGTAACCCCATCCGAGTTGCCAGTGCTGAGAGTTGGTCAAAATCTCTCCTGTCCTTTTTCTCTCGTGAAACTAACTCTTGCTCATCTTTATTTCGGATTAGTGTAGTAAGCTTATATTGCCACTCATCGATGTTATCGAGAGTGGAAGCCCCCTGGTCAACAACATATAAACAATGAAGTGATATGTGGTGAGATAGTAGCCATATTAACATGTAAGCTACAATTATAGCTAGCAAGGCAACCGTTTATCATCATAAGCAGCCATGCTATTTTCTCAAAATTTGGATTGTCTAAAGTCTAAACGCTCATCTTCATTGAAGGTAAACATCTTAAGTTCAATGAGATATGCCCACCTGGTTTATACTTTTCCTACGCACACAAACATTTGCTACATTTGCTAAATTAAAATGTCATTCAAATATAGTTCAATAAGTGGAGTACGTGTAAACAAAAACAGTATTTATTAAGCCAATATAATGCATAAAATAAATCTAAAACCATAAGTTCAACCATATAAAATAATTAAATCATGAGCCCTCTTAAGCTAGTTCCATGATTCTCCTTTAACTAAGTGCCACCCAAAATTTAAAGCTCATTCTCACTACTAAAAAGCCGTAAGCTTTGAAATGTTCTTACGTAAGGCATTAGAGTTTTGCAGTCGTTCCCTTTTTGATAAACAATTTTAGATTAAAGTTATCAAACTACCAATTGTTTTCCACTATGGAGACAAAAATGTTGGAAAACACCACGAAAGGGTTCAGAAACCATCACAGGAATATCCTGATCAGACCGCATACATCTGACTCAAAGTCATTATCCCCGGGTAACGAAACCTCATCCGTTTACCCATTAATTCGGTTCAATTTGGAATACTTTAAAGAATACAAACTTATTACAACTAAGTTGAAAGCTACTTAATTCGAACCTATAGCCGTAAGCACTTAAACCAAACACTCCTCAGCACCCTCAAAAACGGTCATTTCGCACCCGTACCTAAAATATTACAATTCTATCTTTTCTAATGGTAAAGTTCAGTCCTTTTTAGTAGCAAACAACATCTAAAATACAAACAAATCGAAATCAAGAAAACCAAAACTAACCAAATTATGTGGAGAACATTGGAAATGTTCACGATCAGAGTCATCTTCAGACGCGTATTCGTCGTAAGCGTATCGGCCGTAAGGGAAACTTTGCTGTTGGTAAAAGTAAGGTAAGGAATAAGAATCATCATTTTTTCGGGTTTTTCGAATCAAGTAATTTGAAGAAGAAGAGGAAGATGAGCAAAGAAAGATTAAAGGTGGCCTTGATTTTAATAATGAGGGTTTAGGGTTTTTGATGAATTTAAGGGGGATTAAGTGGAAAGAACGTCTGAATGAAGAAGAGGTCGTGGATTTGAGAGATAGTTTTAAGTAAGTGTGGATGGATAATGGAGAATTTAATGGCATGATTGATTGAATGAATGTTTTAAGGGGTTTTGTTAAATTTGAGGGTTTTAGGATATGGAGGGAGGAAGAAAGGGTGTTCCTGTTCCTGTCTGCGTGGAAGAGGAACTACCAGTTGATTTTATGGAGTGTTGTTGTTTGTACTTTATTTAGCCCTTTTTACCTTTTACTTTTCTTTTATTTTTTATTTTTTTATTATCATTACTAGTCGGGAAATGGGGCAAGTTTAGCCTTCTCACACCGGGCTCGTCTCTTCCTCGTCAGTTACATGTCGCGTATGGGAAACCATTGGCCTAAGTCTTTACGTTGGTTTCATGCATCGGTTTTATAATTGATTTACCAACGATTGATAGACAAGCTTAATCAGTCCACCCTTCGATCACCATTTCAAAATAACTTTGAAAAAAACATTTTTTATCAAATCAACAGTTAACTTCACAGAAAAATTATAAATAAAGAAATTTTAAAATGTCAGTATATAAGTATTGGTGTGACGCTGATATGACAAAATTGATGACCAACTATCTTGTCACCAATAAAAACATAAATATCCATGCTACATTAGTTAGTACATAAAGTTATAAAGTATAATACCGTTAAACCGACATTTATTTTACATATATAAAACGAATATTAAATAAATCTAAGCTATTCATCCCCAAGTTACATATATTGGACCTAATCTCAATTACCATTACATCATTCACATTAAAGACCAACTTCCTGGATGAAATGATAGGAAATGTGCTATATGCAGATCAAATATAAGCTGAAGTAGATCCTTAACTTTCAATTAAAGAAGTGGGCATATACTTTGATAAAGATCTACACGAATATATGCTATGACCATGAACTAAAGAAAATTACATCATAAAATTTATTTGTGAGTTCTATTCATTCTATTTCAATTTATGACCTGACCGTTTAATCTACATGTAGGATAAATTTATGACCTACATATTGCCTTTTTGATGTAACAAATTTCATTCTATTTCAATTTTTTTGTTTTGATTCTTGTATCTAAATGTTCCAACCTTTTGATGTAACAAATTTCGGTATCCAGTGGCAATTTGCAATATAGCTAGTAGTATTGGCTTTATGCTAGTTATAATCCATCATGTTACGTATTATCTAATTTTCCTAATAATCAGGACTTCAGCCCGAAAGTTGTCTTGACAAACACAAGTTTACTTCCAAGAAAAAAAGATGAGAGAACAATTAAGGAAGTTAATGTAAATATGATATTGAAGTACAGTTTTTAAAGCCTCAAATTCAGCCACTTCAACTATAACGAGTGACGACATAACTTTAAAACACATATAACATTGTACAACATGATTTAATAGAGGTGATATTGGTATTACATTGATAAATTCACCACACATTACAAATATTATATACTCTATAAGTATTAATATGTCATTATTGTGGTTAATTGATCAGCTTATATATCACCTCAGAAAAATAATGTTAATGAAACATAAACTTACTTAATTTGGATATCTTGTTTAGATCCACTTGACAAGCCAACATGGCATGTTAGTACTCTTCATATTCTATTGTTAAGTCAAGGGATGTCAGAAACATTGGTGGATTCTTGATTTTTGCTGTCATCATCATCAAGAAGATGTTTTGTTAATGGACCTTCCTTTCTTTCTGCCCTGGCCAATATTCTCTGTTCTTCTGTTTTGCCCCATAGTACTGAGTATAGACCAATCATTATGAGAACTGCCCCCAACAATCTGCAGTCAACACAGTTATTTCAAATGATTACTCATATATTGGTCACCAGAATGTTTGTTTGTTTTCCTGGGTATTATTTAAATTTAACAATGTTATTCACTACTAGAAAAATGTTGATTAGTGACACAAGACATTTGGTAACGAAAGACACTTGGTCATTAATACCGTGTAATGACCAAATTTTCGTCAGTAATAGGCTAAATTTGGTTACCATTGCTGTTAGAGATCAAATTATGAGTGGTCACTTTTTGTCGGTATAGATCATGAAGAATAGTTTGGACAGGTTGGAAAACCGTAACAAAGTTTCAGGTAAGTAGTTAAGGATTTACTTACCCTCCAAGGTACAACTGATCATGAAGAATCGCAAAAGCCATAAAAGCAACAAGAACAGTCTGGACGGGCTGGAAAACCGCAACAAAAACAGGCCCTCCCTTTTGAATACACCATGTTTGAAGCCATAACACAATCCCAGATGAAATAATGCCCTAATACAGATACAATTTTTCTTTCATATACTGTTGGAAATAAATTGGAAGCATCTACTGTATACAAAAACTGGCTATTACTTTTGAAGGCCTGTAATTTGACTACAAATTTCGTTAAATGTATGACAAAGAAAATCAGCAGAACTTGTTTAATACTTACTGCATATAAGATGGTAAAAATCTCTTCCCCAGATTTAATTTTCCATTTCTCTGGATCCCTCTCGAAAAATGCTGCTATGACCATGAACTGAATCAGCCCAAAGAAGCATGTAAAAGAGGTGAGTGAAAGTTTGGCTGGGTACTTCTTTACTATGGGAGCCTGCAAAATATTATTTTTAACCATATTAACTTCTTTCTTGAATCCATAAATTCTTAGAGTCACAGGGCTAGTTAAATCGTTATAATCCTTCTAACCCGAAATAACTGAATGATAGAAAGATCGAAGGCCCTAATACCTGAAAGACCATCCAACCAGCCCATGATAAGCAGTGACCAATTAGGTAAATACAACCCCATGTCCAGTTAAGCATGTTTGTCGACCCGGTAAGAAGATCTTGATTATTGTTCACATTAGACGCATCTTGATGCACAAGTGGAGCTCCTTTGTAGAGGGTAATAACAGTTGCACCTCCTACACTTGCAATTGTGCCTATAACTTTTGCCAACCCATCTCTCCTTGATAGGTTTACTTTCTCAAGCCTAATATATATACAGCCCAAATAATATAGTAGTATATATTAGCTAACCTTTACTACCAAATGACTCATTAAATACTCATATATAACTTGTTTGTAGGATGTACGTATGTATATGTATACCTTAAAGTAGAGGCCATGAGAAAAGTAATGGCAGGAACCGAGTTTTGCATAGCAGAAGCAAAAGCTGGTGTTGCATAGTACAACCCGAGTATGTAAAATCCTTGGTTGGCTGTGATTCTTTAGATCAAAAACGAAGAAAAACAGAACAATTCAGCATGAAAGGACAAACAACCTATATAAAGTAACTTAATTAAGAAAACGACAAACAAATGTTGCGTTATTGATCACTTACCCGATTAGAGCCAAGAGGAAAAACTGAACGAGCAACGGAAATGTAAGGGGTGGTCTTTCTTTCCTGCAGGCAGAGAAAACATGAAAGGACATTTACTAAACACAAACAAAAAACTAGATGCTAATAATACTGATCATATGCATAACGCCTACATAGATTCGGTTATTTTTATTGTAATTGGCACACCTTGTTGATGAGTTTATATATGTTCAATACAGAATATTATTATGCTACAATGACTGATTATGTATATCAAAAATATATTTTAACTATTAATCAAGTATACATTGGTGACTTTGTTATGGATATCAAAAATATTTATGATGCTACAATTACTGATTATGGATATCAAAAATGAATCTTAACTATTAATCAAGTATACATTGGTGACTTTGTTACTACGACTTAATTACCTCTCATAGAAGTATGCAAACGGAGCCAAGAGAATTAAAGCGAGGAGGTTTCTGTAAATCGGGTAAACGACTGTACTTACACCAATATTGAGTGCAACTCTAGACACAATATGAAAACCTGCAAAACAAAGTTGCAAAACAAGAACTCCTATAAGAAGTTTCATTCTTCCAGAGACTTGAATCCCAGTTCTCATATTTGGCATCCTTTTGTTGTGAGTGATATATGATAGTATTACTTTGTGCTTCAGTATGTTTTTGATTTGGATTGGGGCATGCATCTTTTATAAGTACAGGGGAACATGAAAGTTGATAATTGTTTTTATATGTATTATTGGGTTAGTTATTTAGTTGATACATGCATGAGGGTTGCAAGAACTTTGTCATATGCATATGCCAAGTAATCATGTACAAAACATAGGATATGAACGCAATTATTTTGTTAGTTTATCATGTTAGCCTGATTTAAGATGATCTAAATGATCAATATTCATCTTAATATACCAAAACACACGACTTTTTATAAGTTTTCAAAAAATAACCATAAAATGGCTAAACGCACAAGTAGTGCATATCGCAAGGAGTCCCTGCGATTCGCTAGGATTGCATGTGAATCGCAACAAGTCCTTGAGATTTGAGATTTTCTATACTTGAAAGTTACGTTGTATTAATTATTTGATTTACATACGTTGTTTAATTTTTTTTAATCGTTTATGTAGTTGCAAGTATAGAAAGTATCACAAAAAAGTTACCTAGAAATTAAATTAAAAACAAAAGTCAAAATCGCAAGGAGTGTATTCGAATCGCAAGGACTGCTTGCGTTCCGCAAGCTCTCCTTGCAATTAATTTTGCGATTTGTGGATTTTTTAAAAATTCAACAAAAATTAGGTACTTTGATATACTCCGTATTTAAGATCGATTTTCGCTATATACGCTATTTTCTATTTATAAAAATGAGCATAGTACCCGTGGTTGCGGCGGAAATTTTTAACTACGTTTTTTGATGAACACATTGGTTAGATTATGTCAATTGTTTTAAAACTATATAGAAAGATCAATGTTAATTAAATTAGAATTAATTACAAATTGATAATAAATATAGTGAACTAATATAATAAAGCAAAAAACAAGTTTAAAATTCACCTTTCAAAAAAAAAAAATAGTGTTTTAGTATGTGAAAGAGCATTTTGGAAATCATAAGATACTGAAAAGGGCATTTTGAAAAAAAAAAAAAATTCTAATCCAATTCTCTTTATAAATAGTTAAAAGATATGACTACACTCGGCAAAATTTGATTCTCCATAGGTATGTAAATTGATTACCGATATGATTTCAAGCCTAAGGAGTTAACTTTTTTTTATATATATACACTAGTGGTCAGGCTCGTCCAATGGACGGGTAGTCTCAAAATATATTTATCAAAGCTAAAAAATTGGATTTCAAATATATTAAATAGATATACCGAAATCAACTTGAAAATTTGCTAGCTGAATAGCCACTCCATCGGTCAAAATACTCCAAGAATTATCCGCCCAACGAAAAAACATACGAAAATTAACTCCATATAAATATTGATTTCAGTTTACCCCTTTTTTTTCAACTTTAGTTAAATAAAAAATTTACAGTTTCTTATATTCTAAAAGTGTAAACTATATATATAAAAGTATAATTAAATATAAATTAAGTTAAAGTGTAAATTGGTGATGGAAAATCAAAAAGTGTAAGTTAATTATTTTAAATTGGGTTAAAGTGTAAATTGGTGATGGGAAACTAAAAAGTGTAAATTAATTGTTTTAGATTGGGGTTAAAGTGTAAATTGGTGATGGAAAACCAAAAAGTGTAAATTAATTTAGATTAATATTTAAAAAATTAGAGGATTAATAAGGATGAAGGATTAGACTCAAGGAGGTGGGTACACAACCCCCTCTTTTAGTTATATCTATACAACTAATAAAACAATAAGAATCCTAGCTTTATAAAGTCATCCAACTCAACTTAAAAATATTTTTAGACTTTGCCACGTAGGAATTTGCTACATTACCGATTTACATTTGATTTATTTTTACACAAATGGTGTTGTTGATGATATCAAAATATC
Organism: Erigeron canadensis; assembly: GCF_010389155.1. Lineage (NCBI taxonomy): Eukaryota > Viridiplantae > Streptophyta > Magnoliopsida > Asterales > Asteraceae > Erigeron > Erigeron canadensis. The sequence goes on from NC_057761.1 coordinate 20,698,598, forward strand.
TTAAGGTAAATGTTATCAAAAAAAGTGTTTAATAACTACGGTAGGTTGAGTGATTGTAATATTGACATGTCAGAAAAGTCAAAAGGTGACCAAAATTTAACCATGAACTATAACATAATCAATTTCCACATAATAAACTTATAGAATACCTATTTACTAATGTATAAAATAACTTGTATAACTAGCTAGTTATAGATATATACTTAGACATGAAGTAATAAACATAGTTTTCCTTTTTGGCAGATTTCCGTGTTTCCAACGATAGCATGATTCTCATAATCATGTTATGAGTTTTTTTTTATTTCGAAAAGAAATTTTTATTAATCACAATGTCGACTCACTCAAAAACGGAGTGGCCTAACTATAATGTGCAAGAGTATACAATTACATACAAAAATTGAAACAATTTCAATCCTTCCAGCTTAAGTCTCCATTTCTATTTTTATTCTTGAACCAAAAGAAGCTTGTAGCCTTGATGTCATGGAACACTTTCTCCACACAACTCTTTTTTTTTATAATAATGCTATAATCATCGCAATACCTAACAAAAATGGTTAAGTAACCACATTGTCGTAATTTTTTATTTCTCTTGACAATCTATGTGATGAAAAAAGTTGTGGGCCCACTTGATTCAAAGAAAAAAGTAAGCATCTCCTGGATATGAGAGAATTGAACTTTTGACCTCCATCTCTAGAGGTTTAGGCTCCAACAATGATTTAACCCAGTTGGTCTCCCCACTTGATCTAAGAAAATGAAAAATAAATTGGAATAATTTGCCGAGGAATCGTCAAACAATTTATAACTTATTTCTTATTAAACTTTATAATTTGTTTTTAATATGATTTTATTTTATTTAACATAAATTTTTCTTTTCTGTTTTGTGAGGTTTTTAGATATCGTTGTGAAAATAATAATTACAATTACAATAATAATAATATCTTGACTAGTGTTTCTTGTATCTATGATTGGATAATTTTGCTCCACATGGATTTGTTAAAATAATCTCAGCTATGAATGGGCTAGATCATATCAATAACCAAATCATGATTATATATAAGTTAATTATAACTTCAATAGTGAGAATATTCCATGCAAGAATAAGTGCATTGTGCATATCATGGTTTGGTATAGACATTATATTGTTCATGTATCTTAATGAGCTAAACTTTATATACCATTTGTCGGATAGCCAACTCACTATATCATATATTACTCGTATCTATTTTGAAATAATTATATACAAAAGAAAACATATTATCATTATAACTTATTGAAATCATAATATAATTGTTAAGAAACGAAATAGGCCTTTAAGAATTGATATCATATGGTTCGTTAATCTATTATGAGCAATGGGCAAGGATACAGCCTACGGGTCTACAAAAATAGGTGGTTTTTAAGGGTAAGAGTGTAGTGCCGATTTGCCAAAGTTTTGACAAGGTTCCACCCAATCATAAGTGAACACATGGCCAAACAAAAAGAAGCCTATTTTAGCCAAAAATAACCAAATTAAAGGGTGTAGTGGTTCCAAGTTTTTAATCGGCATGTTTTTGGTTTCAACACAAAAGACAAAAACAAAAAGTGGGTCCCTCCCTAATTTTATGAACAAAAAACTTGCCGAAAACTAGCCGATGTTGCTTTGTCAAAACTTGCCGATTTAACTTACCAAAACAAGCCAATGCATGTGGTATAGAGTTGACAATCAGCCGATTTAGCTGATGCTTTTTGCCAATGCTTTTTACCGACTACACCCTTACCCCTAATAGGATTTTAAAAAAGCGCATCGTGACAATTATCGAGACATTATTTTTTGTGATATCAAATGCATCTAATATGATAAGAAATTATGTTATGAATTTTTAATTGTGTTGGTCGACAGAGCCGACCCAACTATATTTGATACCCAAGCACATGCTTTGGGCCACCAATCTTCAAAAGCCCCCAAATATAATGGGAGGTGATGTTTACGTATTTAAAAAAAAATCAAGAGGCTATTCGGTAAAAAAAAAACTAATCTAAAAAAAAATATGTATTTTCTATCCTTCTTTCAAAATTAAAAAACCTACTCCATGCTATGTTGTCATCGTCTTCTTATGATATCTAATTAATTTTTAATTTTATTTTTATTTATGTTAACTAATTTGTGCATCTAAACTTTTTGATTTATTTATATTTAAATGTGATTTTGTAAATTAGTAGACTTCTAACTTTCTTTATTGATTGTCAATGTATCATAAATATGAATGTGGTAATTTGAAAAGAATTAAAAAGTTAAAAAGAAAAGCCTAGCAGCATCAGCAGGTAAAAGCAGGTATGTTTTTTTTTCGTTTACTTTACTTCGTATGTTAAGAAACTAGGTCCCTAAAATTGATCTCGTTTAAGGCCACCAAAAAGCTTAAGGCGGCACTGTTGGTCGATTATTAATTCTTTTGCTTTAAGGTCTTAAGCTAACAAATTTTTCATTTATAAAAAGACGTTAAGGTTATAGCAAGAGCTAGTCACGCAGAAGGCGTGCCAAACATAACGGATAGTAAGTTATTTTAACCTAATTGATTACTAACTTCTAATGCCAATTAAATACCTATAGGTATTATAAGCCTTTATTTACTAGTTCTTGAAGATACAACGTTTATTATTATTATTATTATTATTATTTTGTTTATCCAATTGTGGTACGGGGCTAGGGTTCTCTTCATTACTTTTGTTTTTTTTACCAATAGACGAATTAGCTAAAAAATATTTTTTTACTATTTTCTGATCTTTGTAGTGAAGTCTGTATTAAAACCAGTTTAGCTGCTGAGTGAACTTGTTCAGGACCAAGCTCAAATCAAATATTTGAATGGAAAAATATATACTTGGCTCCGTCTAGGCGTCTACTTCCTTTCACATCATAAATCTAGTTTTTGTATTCAATAATTTTTCAAAAATGCTTAAACGTTAAACCTAAGTGGCCCAAGTGCCCAACTATGAGTATATCGCAGCAAAGAAGTGAAGAACTGAAGAAGGCTTACCAATATGGTCTGACGTAACTCTAGGCCCAATCTACATGCCTTGTCAAGCCCGTTGTAGAGCTTAGCTTAACGACCCACTTGCACTCACTATTACACAATTTAACACTCACTAAGTCACCCGTCATTTAGAAAGCATCAGTAATTTTCATTGGTTCTGAAAAATGAATCTTTGTTATGTCATCCCCTTGTCTTTCCTTTAGAATTACTAGCACGACACCCGCACAATACGATGGATATGAGGACGAAGCACTGATCTCTTTTTCAACCACTTACACATCACGACTAAATAAACCCAAACAGGTAAGAGCCCCTTCTCAGTTACAGAATAAAATGTAACTTTTTTAGTAAGTTATTTGTTCAAATTTCATAAAAATCAAACATTGTTTGTTAGCAATTCTCGTTACTCAAACTCACCTCAAAGGCCATTGAAAAGTCATTTTGACTAAATATTGAGAAGTCATTTTGACTAAATAGTAGATTTCCTTGTATATATGTTGAATATATATTTTCCATATAACTAAGGCCATCTCAAATTCTCAATTCAGTTTGCTCAAGTAAATCAACAACCTCATCAATAACACGTTTGACAAATTGTTTCAACAATGTGAACCAACATATTGAACTTACTTTGTCTCCCACCAAATTTACTGAAACTCATTATATCTATGTCATATTATCATTTAGGTATATAAATTTATAAAACAATATATTAAATATACATTCTAAAAAAAATAATATGACCTCACAAATTCAATTTGCTTTCAATTTACTTGCTAGCAAATTGATAAGACAACTTAACAAGTAAACTGAGTACGTAATTAAACACACTGATATTCAATTTGTCTAGCCAAACAAACCGGTAAATAAATTGTACATTCCGGTAAATAAATTGTACATTGAAGATGACATAATATTTTGTTTTGAACTTTAAAGCAATGTGCGAAAATCAACAGAAACTGCGGTTAATATATCACTTTTGAAATGTATCACTTTTGAAACAATGTACGAAGGTTAACGGAAACGGGGTTAGCTAATACAAAAATGATATGGAGACGTAAGATATGCACCTATATAACTTTTCAAAAAATAAAAACATCCCAAATTTTTTTTCCAACAATAATTTATTTGGTCGCTATCCAAACTTTTGTCGATGAGAGTGACTGCCGGGTTACGACGAACTTGCGTGACGCTTGGGTGGCGTTGTAACCCACTTGCTGGCTGCCCACCATAGCTGAAAGGACACCTCAACAAACTACAAGTTTCATAAGATCCCCTTCAGTTTCATTTCATTGTCATTTTCTATCCTTGACAAAATTTTCTTACCAGCCGCCTCCTTGTTATTTAACAAAATTTGTTGCGTTCTATATGATTTTTTGCATAGAAAATATTTTCAGAACCCCACACCATACAATCTTTAGATTTGTGTTCATTTAAGAAAAATTTTAACTTTTGTTTTATAGTATAAAGTATAATCTAATCTGATCTAATTCAATCTAACCAAACCTGTTTACTAAAAGTTAGCTGTTTAATTATATTTTGTGATATATATATTATGAAAAGTTATGAGCTAAGATCAAACAGATTCTTTTTATATGACTAACAAACATAATACGAGTAAGTGAGTATCATATTAAATTCTGAAATTTTAATATTATGCCAAAATTAATATTTTTATATGACTAACAAACATTATAGCATTTTCTATTCTGAATTTTAATATCTTACCAAAAATTAATATTTTTATGTAGCTAACAAACATAATAGCATTTTAAATTTTGAATTTTGAATTATCTTACGAAAGAAATGATATTTTTCTATGACTAACAAACATAATATCATTTTAAATTCCGAATTTTAACAGATGGTTTAGCATCGAGCCATCGAGAGTAAAATATTGTTAAGACATAGTTATCACCATATGATATTGAGCATTTAATCCTATTTTTTTAAAATGAGATGATATAAACCTTTTTTTTAATTAACGAGGGATAGTGCCCACGCGTTGCGGCGGTGAGTGGTGGGGGTGATAGGTGATAGGAGGTGATAAGTGATAGTAGGTGATAAGTTATAGAGTGTGATAGCCAAATGCTTTAGCCGTACAGGTTCCGCCCTCGGATTTAAAAATTCGTCGAAAGTATATCAAATGACATTTCTAATGAAAAAACATGAAATTTTAAAAACACCCATAAAATTCTTATAATTTATCGATAAACGGTTTTTGAGATAAACGATTTTGAATGAATTAGAGGAATAAAATGATTTATGTAAGAGAGAGAAAAAAAGAGTGGTTAAGATTTGAAGAGAGGGGAGAAAATGAGTGGTTGGATTTAAGGGTATTATAGGTATATTAGGTAGATATTTTTAAATTAGTGGAAAAAAAAAGGGGTAATTTAGATAGTTTAAATTATCTTTTGAGATTTAAAAAAAAGTGTAAAATGCTTTATAAGATAGTATAAATAGATATAGATAGATAAATGTTGTATATTTGCATTATAAGTAAAAATGTTCCATAAAATGTTTAGTCAATAGATATTTTGTAATTTTGAATTTTTTGGTAAAAAGGAATTTACTTTAGTCATATATGTATTCATGATTTTAAACATAAAGTCTAATATTTATAATATTTATAACTACATGTTTGTTCATTGGTGTTCGTTTGTAATTGATCGTTTATGTTTGTTCATTAGTGTTCGTTGTTTGTGCTCGTGAACATTTGTTTATAAACGGTAACGAACAAATATGAACAAACCATCGTGTTCAATTTGTTTATATGTTCGTTCAAACAACATTATGTTTGTTTATCCGTTCATGAACCATTCGTTAAGTTAAATAAACGAACATGAACAACGTCTTATTCGTTTCGTGTTTGTTCGGTTCATTTACAGATATATATACCGATCACACAGAAAACAAAAAATGGTAACCACAACGGATAAGGATATGATAGATATAGATAAAAACACAATGGCGGCTCAAGGTTTGTAGAGGCCTCAAACGAAATCAATTTTGGAGGCCTAATCCATTACTATATAAATTAAAGTAACAAAAAAAGTAGCTCGACTTTTGTTATTCAACTACTAGTGATAAAAAAGATGTAGATGTTGATACAAAAACTAAAAAGGCGTTACTGCAATGTAAATTGTATAATGATACTTAGTCCTAAATCCAAACATTAAGTCTAATATACAGAATATTAAAGCCTTAAAAATTTGAGGGCCTAAAATGATCGCCTAGTCTCGTACTACTGTTAAGCCATCTTTGTAAAAATATCTCAAAACCTCATTTTTAAGATTTACAAAACACTCATAACATAACATCAGAAAAATAATATGGGAACATGCATGTTATGATTGTTGATTCCACCCATAAAGCAATGAAAAATATCAATCTTTTAAGAGAAATGATAATAGTACCATCATTTTTTATTAATCTATTATAAGATACAAGATTTCCCGCATACAATATAAATTATTGTTGCATATATGTGGTAGATTAATTACTTGTGGTGGTACATTTATCACTTCCTATTTTCTAGAGGCAATAGTGACATGTAACTAATGTGATAGGTTAATATCAGATTAGATGGGGGCAATAACCGTCCCTTTTGCTCGTCGTTAAATGGTATCCTGAAAAGTTAGGGAAGGGAATCCTTATAGAGTCAAAATTTAAAGATAGAATTTTAAATTTTAACCATTGACTTTAATTTAAGAGTCAATATTCAAAGATAAATTTTGAATTTTAACCATTGATTTTAATTCAAGAGTTAATATTACTTCTTCCTAAAAGCTAAGAGAGGGCTATAGTATCACCCTTTAAATTGTTATCATCAAAATTCTAATGAAAAGGGAAGATTCGTTAAAAATTAATGATGAATGTCCTATAAATTGAAGTATAATATATGCAATCATCACGGTAAACTAATAATTGCTTGATAGATTAAAGTTTTTTTTGACAAACAAACTGGAAAGTTACTTACAATTTAAGATTATATGATGTACGCGCGAGGAAAGCATTATTATTATCTAAATGAGTATTCTTATAACATGTGTATCGTATGATGCTTAGTAGAAAAACATGTGATTGCTCGTCTTAATATTATGAACATGGCTGATATAAACAATTAACCACGACAACTATAACTGGGGCAACTGGAAAAAAAAAACTAAGACATGATCCAAAAACAAATTGTTAAGAAGTTAGTTACACACTTACACATTGGTCCTGAAAGACATGATATGCACCACAAGACATGGAAGCGTATAATGAAAGACCCCTACAACGGGATTAAGAGAGTGTTACGAATATGTCATTGGTATGTCACGGAAAAAACAACGTTGACAACTGACACAATGTGTCAACGATAAAACATTTAGCCTTTATAGGTGGACATTTTAAATGAAACAGTTAAGTAAGTCACCGAGCTATATATATATTAATCCGAGTTAGCTGATAGTCTGATTTTGCTAAAAATGTTAACTTTTTCTAAATTTAATTTTATTCTAATTAGAATTATAGGATAATTAGGATAATTAGGATAATTTGGGTTTTAAAACTATTATTATTTTTAAAACACATGATAATAATTTTTTTACTATCAACCTTTGTCTCTGTTATGTTAAAATATATCCATTTAATTACATTATTTAACTGCAACTTTGTCTATGTATTTGTACTAATTATATATATATGTACTGTGTACAAGTTATTGCTAATGATTACAGTAATTAATCTAAAGTTTAACATGGCGTGTTTACAAGATCGGCCCTTGTTTAGTAACATATATGTAATGTAAACAATGGAACATCGGCCACACACAAGCTAGAGACAAATGGCAAATGGATTCTAATTTTTTTTTTTCCTATTAATATTTTAATTTCAATCTTTTAGCGTTGCGCTAAAACTAAAGGGAGTGGAGCGAACCCACCTTTTAGTCGCCTATGTCATAGCCTAAAACACCACCTCCACCTAGCGACTTGGCAAAATTATTTTTGTTGGCGACTTCTGATATCCCTAAACCATTTCCTTTTTTTTTTCTTCTCTTTGACTTCTTTATCAATCTTCTCTCTCTTATTTTATTACCCCCAACCAATTACCTAAATACACTTGTTACAAGTCTCTCGCCCCTTCCGAGTAGCTTCACTCCCTTCTTTTTTCTTTTTTTTTTTCACTTTCCCCATGATAACGTGGCGTAAAATGTCACAACTCACAAGTTCCCTTTTGCAAATAGCCTCACTTCTTTATTCTAACTGACTCCAAATCTCAAATTAAAAAAAGAAAACCTCATTAAATTTGACGAATAAAAAGCAACACTCCATCTATTCCACAGTGTAATTAATACATAGTCGAAGGTGTGGAAACAACAATGTTAAAATAGTGTAGACACTATCTTGTACTTAAACTAGATAACACTAAACAAAAACAACTTGTTGTGCAAATGGCCAAGTGCACATTTACGAACACATGTCATAATTTTTGGACCCTTCTATTTAAGGTGTCTGGTAACCCGACTAACTTTTTAGTAACCCGATTAGACTTTTTACAGCGATCTTGACAGATGACCTGTTTTTATTCTATCATATTTACCATTATAGATATGGGGGCCCGTATTTTTTTTACTTTTTGCAGCGACCCTCACAGTAAAAAGTAGGAATGGTGAGGTTACCCAAAAAAAAATAGTGGGGATATGGGGGCGCTATCTAAACAAACAAACAATTCAAGCAAAAAAACAAGAATCAACATCAACATAATTCAATAACATATTGGCTAGCGAAATACAGATGAATCTTATATAACTTGGGTCCCACGTTAAGCTCCGCATGCTTTCCTCTATCTTTATCTTTTTCTATTCCAAAATCCCACGTGCTTTTCACGTTCACACATATATACCCCCTAGCTCACATTCACATTCACATTTCAATTCATTTTTCAAAATCCAAATTGCACTTGCAAATATTATCGAAACATGGCACTGGTCCGTGAACGACGCCAGTCTAAACTCGGTCTCCGGTTACTTGAAATAACCGGAAATCGACCTCGTTTCCCTTTACCCCTCCCTCCCAATACCAATCAAATGGATAACCGACCCGTTATTGGTCAAACGACCACTAGCACATCTTCTATCACGGAATACGAGACAATAAATGTTCTTGGTCATGGTAATGGGGGCACGGTTTACAAAGTTGTACATAAAAAGACAAAAAACGTTTTCGCACTTAAAGTGGTTCACGCCGAAAATGATCCAATGATGCGAAGACAAATATTTAGAGAAATGGAGATTTTAAGACGAACAGATTCGCCTTACGTCGTTAAATGTCACGAGATATTCGAAAAGTCATTTGGAGATATTGCGATTTTGATGGAATATATGGATGTTGGGACACTAGAATCCGTTATCAAAACCGGTGGCACGTTAACTGAAAAAATGCTAGCTGACGTGGCACGTCAAGTTCTCAAGGGACTTGACTACCTACATGCTCACAAAATAATTCATAGGGATATAAAGCCAGCGAATCTATTGGTAAATAAAAATATGGATGTGAAAATTGCTGACTTTGGAGTCAGCAAGATCATGTCCCGAACTCTGGACGCGTGTAATTCCTATGTAGGAACGTGCGCGTACATGAGTCCGGAACGGTTCGACCCAGATAGTCATGGGTCGAACTATAATGGATATTCTGGTGATATCTGGAGTTTGGGGTTAACTCTATTGGAGCTATTCGTGGGACACTTTCCGTTCTTGCCAGCCGGGCAAAAGCCCGACTGGGCCACACTTATGTGTGCAATATGTTTCGGTGAACCGCCAAGTTTGCCGGAAGGGGTTTCTGATGAATTTAGAAGTTTTATTGAGTGTTGTTTGCAGAAAGATTCAAGTAAGAGATGGACGGCTTCGCAATTGCTTTCACATCCTTTCTGTAAACAACAAGAAAACTGAGAATTGAAGTTGCCGGTTTCAGAGTTTGACCGGAACTAGTGATGAAGTTTTTGTTTTATGTAAATAGATCCACACGATGAAATTCATGTATTTGGAACTTCGTGATATCTGTTGTTAAGTTTTTACACCCTTTTTTAATGTACAGTCTTTCTAATTTCTAATTAAATTCAAGTTCAAAATTTCGACTTGTCTTGATTTTTAGAAAGTTAAAAGAGTTGTTAATAATTTGGATAAAAATATTAATTGTCGTTTAATTCTAAGATATTTAAATAATAATAACTGAATACATTAGCTAATGTGCTGATTTATATTAAATATAATCATCCAGAAGGGATCACAGGGATAAGCTTTATATTAATTTAATCAATAGTTTAATTAGTACAGGTAAAATCTTTAACTAGAAAAAAAACAAGTTATTGTATGTCATGCAATACGTCCTCAGTCACTTGTGACTCAACGACCACTTGAAAATCTGATACATCATATATGATTTTATTAATTATATCATTATTATAGATGAGATTTATTGATTTAACTCACTACAATACATGTCATTTTATTAAGACCATAGGGGATGTCGTCGCGATGGTAATGGTGGTAGTGTTAGCGATGGTGTTTTGGTGGGGGCAAGGGGCGGTGGTGGTGGGCTTGGTGGCAACGATTAGTGATGTAAAAAAAGATAGGGTAATTATTTTAGAAGTCGCGAGATAGCTGTTGTAAATTTAAAAGTTGCGGATTATTGTTGTAACTTAATTTTGTTAATGATGGCTAGATCAATTGGCTGGAGTCATCCCTGGTTTTACTTCAAGTTATGGGTTTGACTCTTTAGAGTGACATGTCATAATCTAAAAGTTGCGGATTATTGTTGTAAATTAATTTTGTTAATGAAGGCTAGATCAATTGGCTGGAGTCATCCCTGGTTTTAGAGTGACATGTCCTGGAGGTTTTTCCTTTGAATCATCTGTAACGGCATATGGTCTACACCTTGTAGTTTAGAGTACATGTAAACCTTCACCATTATACGCTGAGGTGTCCTTTGATGTTAAATACCGAATGACCATTAAAAAAAATTACGAGTAGTATTATAGATATATCTGACAAAAATATTTAAAAAGATGGAGATGGCCCATTAGCTAAAAAAAGTCATCACAAGAGATTGTCCCAATTCTGCTTAGACCCACCTTGATTAGCACTAGAATACATGCATTTTATCATGGCATTGGGTAACACCACCAGGTTAACGGTCAACCCCACCAGGGTATTAGCGGCGACGTCGCCGCTAATAGTGGGACCCCCGACACAGACTGAACAGCGTTGCAGATTAACGTGACCGCCTGACGTGACTGCCACGTCAGGCGGTCACGTTAATCTGCAACGCTGTTCAGTCTGTGTATATCGGGAATTCACATATCTGGAATGGTTCTTTGTATTTGTTTCAATAAGATCAACAGATGTAGCGCATAGGAATTATCGATGCGATACTTTTAGACTATATATATATATGGAATGTCTAATTATCTATCGTACACTTGAAAACCAATATTCATGTAATAAGATACAGAATACCATTAAGTCGTGGTTTTCATACTGAATCTTTGTCTATTTCGAAAAAAAATTTGGGTACATAGGAATCATCGTTTTCATTACATATTTGTAGTTGCGGGTATTGTGTATCTTTTCCTTTTCAATCTTATTGTTTATATATATATATATATGTATTATGAATATAGATATAGATATTATACGTATGTGTAAATATATATATATATATATACATATATAGGAATCATCGTTTTCATTACATATTTGTAGTTGCTGGTTTTGTGTATCTTTTCCTTTTCAAGCTTATTGTTTATATATATATATATGTATTATGAATATAGATATAGATATTATACGTATGTGTAAATATATACACATATATATATATATATAGTATGGACATCATTAATAGTTAATGAGGTTGATGTTTACTTGAATTGTTTCAGATGGATAGTTTGGAGGATATTTGGGCAGACCCAGAAAACGTACGTATTGAAGTGCCGGATAATGTGTTTGAGCAACCTGATGCAGACGGTGAATATGAATGCGAAGCTGGGGACTTTGAAACTGATGAGGTGTTCGGTTCCTTTGAAGAATTAACGGAGTGGGCTCAAAGAACAGCAATGGATTTGGGTTATGTTCTAGTTATACGGCGGACGAACAAAAACTCAAAAGAGGTGGTCAATAAAGTGACACTTATATGTCACCACGGTGGAGCGCGCGATGCAAGGTTAATTGGCCCACCTAAACGGTCAAGTAAGATAGGTTGTCCTTTCACTTTAATAGGCCGATCTGGGCGTGATGGTGGTTGGAGGTTAACTGTCAAGGATTGGAGACATAATCATGATCCAACTACTAATCTGCACGGGAATGCATACGCCAAACGGATGACGGATGAAGAAAAGGAATTTGTGGGGACCCAATCGGATCGCGGTTTGTACCCAACTACTATTGTAATAAATGATTAAATTCGTTCAATGTTTTATATAGGTTGTTTGTATGTATACTTTTTTTATTGTATATATTTTTTATGTATTTAAGTTGTTGTTCCAACACAAGTTTCAATCAATAATTTTTCATACTTTTCTGTTGTACATACATTGATTTTATAATACTTTTCTAAAGTTGATTCCAATTATTTTTTTATCATCAAATGTATTAAAACATAAAAAATACAAATGATTATATCACGCAAATCAAGATTCTAAAAGGAAATCACATTTCAGTTAAACGATGAATAAAAACAATAAAAAACTCAAAAAACTAATCACTTTCATCATCACTATCACTATCACAATCACTACCCAAACACTGTGTGGGGGCCCGTGACGTGCTAGGCCCAGCATGGGATGATGACGTGCTAGGCCCTTCTTGGAATGATGGCTGGCTCCAAGGGCTACCCTGGGCGAACATATCATTGACGTTAAAGGACGGTGACTGCTGGGCTGGGAAGGGTTGCTCTATATCATCTGGGAGGGGGACATTCAGTCCACGTGTTCCCCTAACCACACGCCCAACCACACGAGTATGTCCCGATCGGGTCCCTAAAGCGTCCACATATGTCTGCGTGGGCGGGGTATTGGGCACTTGGGAAAGTCTTTGGTGGGTTTCAAGAAGCTGATCCTGTATCACATGAAAATTAAGTTATTAACGAATAAAATTTATGTATACTTAATATAAATAAACCAAAAAAATATCTTTTTTCCGGATTTGTGCAAGATCTTACATAAATGGGCCTAACTGCGTCATGCACCATCCCATCTCGTCTCGTGTGGGCCCGCAAATAAAACTCGGGCGGCTCCTCACGTCGCCCGTCATTATCTTCCTGTATATACATTAATCAAAGTTATATATTTGTATTTGTATGTCTGTATAGATATATGTTTACATACATGGATATAAATAATTACGTATAGCTTACAGCGTAACGCCATTCACGCTGAGCGTATGACTGCCGACCGTGAGTACTGACAAAATTATTTTGTTGCTGCCTGTTTGTCGTGTTTCTTTGGGCAACAATCATCCGGGGCTCGCTGGTCCAGTAACCCAGTAGATAACTCCACACCTGTGGAGGCATCCCATACGGAGGTTGACCCTCCAGTTCTGCCAGCCTCTGTGACCCACCCCTGTCAATGAACCAAGTCTTCTTGAATTTTGCTTTTTTATCCCTGTAGATCTTCAGGGCATCCTAACGAATCATCCTGGTCACGGCCTCTCGTAACGGGTGATTTTCTGGGTGACCTAGATATGGTTCTAAGTAGAACCGTCTCTGCAATAGTACCAAGTAATAGTTAGCATACACCATATTATTTAAATGACGTATTTAAATAGTAAAAAAAGATAGTTTTATACCATAAGCCAGTCAGTAAGTCCATCCTTGATGGTAGCGACATAGGTCCCCAAATAGCTCTTGTACCACTTGGCGTGGTCCCCGATTGCCTGCCACCTACTGAGATCGTTATTTAACATAAGCGAGATTTGGCGTCCCGAATTCTGAAACTCGCGCTCCAGATCGTTGTTAGCAGCAGCAGCTCTCCCTGTGCTAATACCTGCAAAACAAAATAAAATAACAAATATATATATATATATATATACATATGTACCATATATTTATATGCAACGTACATTAATATATACTTACCACCCGTACGCCTACAACCCCATTCGGGATTCCACCCCCAATTTGGAGGGTCGTTGCCGCCATCTCCGCCGTGAAGTGCAGCCATTTTAACCTACATCAGCCGTCCCAATTTATAAAATAACATAAACAAACATAACAGTCATAAAAAAAGGTGCGACCTAAATTAACATATTTTGGACACAAAATTGTTTTCCAAAATTATTATACCTAAAATGACCACTTTTTTTGCAACTTTTTTTTCAAACATTCGTTTATAACATTAATACTAACCTAATAACAACTATATTAACAATTACAATCATACTAAAAAGTGTTTTCTAACTAAGAATCATACTTTGAACTATAATAAACAATAATTATAACTACAAATGTTTTCTTAAATATTTATGAATTTCTAAAAAATCATATCATTCCTAACTATCATAACATAAGTAATCTTTCCTAACTATAAAACTATAACATTTCTATAACTAATACTTTCTAACATATATTTACTAACACTTGTTCCTAACATATATTTTATATAACATTAAACTATAACATTTATATAACTAATATTTTATAACACATATTTTCTAACACATATTTTTTCTAACTTTTTTTTTCAACATATATTTTCTAACAAAAATATATAACAATTCTATAACTAATAATTTCTATAAGAAATAAATATTTGATAACATTATTATATATTAAAAAGTAAATGAGTGTTACCTCGTCTAAAAACTGGTTTACCGGAAAAAAGAGTAGAACAAATAACGGATGGCTGGCCAGCAAAAATATTAGTCGCCGGAGTAAACCGGAAAAGTTTCAAATCTGTTTCCCCGTATATGAATGGTGGAAAATAGGTTCCCCGCAAAACTGGTACGCCGGAAAATATAATCGCCGGAAAAATGTCGCCGCTAAAAATACGCCTGAAAATGGACTCCGGAAGGCCGGAAAACGTAGGTGGTGTAAAAAAGAACGTTGATAATGATGATGAGGGGATAGATGCTCGGATTTGTGAGTTATACTAATGGAGAAGAATGGATTTTTTGGAGAAATTAAAAGTTTTTACGGAGGAGTAAAATGGAGAAGACGAAGAAGAAGAAGAAGAAGAAGAGGGCTACCTTGTTTATATCGACGATCTGGGGGGACCCACTATTTGCGGCGACGTCGCCGCTAATAGTGGGCTCCACACCCACGTGATTCGGCCAGTTACAGCCGTTGACTGACAGATTGGGGGCCCACTATTTGCGGCGACGTCGTCGCTAATAGTGGGTGGTCGGGTTACTACTTTCTCCCTGGTTGGGTTACGCGCTTCGTTTATCATTGCTTGCTCTGATTTTTTTTATTTTTTTGTAATAACTTACACCTATTGGTCAGTTTTTAATTGAAATCCCCGAAAAGCACAAGAAATAATCCGATCAAAAGGAATGAATCAATTTTAGTGTAAACTCATCAAGATATAAGTCTCGTGTAATGCTAACCAATATGGATTCTATAAATCTGTAGAAACTTTAATCCATAAGACCCTATTGATAATTTCTCTCGAAAGTGTTTTATATATTGTATAGCTCGTAAACCTAGAATACAAGGTCACTGCTAAAAACTAAAAGGTGTCAAGTTTTTTATAAACATAATGCTAAAAGGCCATACATATATGTGATCTCATTTTACTCACATTATATAGATATTAGTGTTCAAGGACGGGTAGTTTTAAAATATATTAATCAAAGCTAAAAAATTGAAATTTAAATATATTAAATAGATATCGAAATCAACTTGAAAATTTGCTAGCAGAATAGCCTCTCTATCGGTTAAAATACTCATAAAATTCTCCGTACATTCACCATTGACCGAGCCATGTATGGTAGCGCCCTACAAATAGCAAAAAAAAACATGGAAAAAACTGGTAAGTTCTCTTAGTGTATTTTTATATGTTTAATCAAGTTTTTAAGAAACGCAAACTAATTAACCATAAGAATCCAATAAACATTGTTGCATACAGAATCCTACAGGAAAATTACTCTGTATAAAAAAAGGAACCCAACCGAGGACATTTCAAACGTCGATCAAATGATTTTATCGGCTAAAGCAAGAAAGATAATGTAACACCCCAATAATTTTAAGATAAATAAATTAACCCCTTTTTTGTAGTTTTGACATTAAAATAATTTCCTAGTCTTTCAATTCTGAATCGGGGGTTAATTTAGTTGGAACTTTAGCGGATAGTGGGTAAAATGCCCACAATTGGAGAAATGGGTCGTGGCATCTCTAGGAAGTGCCAGCCAACTCTTTTCTTATGAGTCATGTTTCCACTCCATTCCTTTCTTCCCCCATCATTTCTTTCATGCAATTTTTATTGTTCTCTTCAAAAATCAAACTAAAATCCTTCAATTCAATAATAAGATCATCCATAAAAATCATCACCATCATCATCAATAATCTTTACCAAGCAAATTAAAGCTAGGGCTTGCGGGTTTTGTGGTGGTGGCCGAAATTGCTATAGAAAAGAAAGTGTAACAACCGCCAAATAAATATCCTAAATAAGTTCTTTAGTTCGTCCTATCGCCATCGGAACGGCTAGACAGTCCAATCTACTTAAGTTCTTGACGTACTCTAGACTCAAAAAATGTGCTTATTTGAAGGTCAATTAGATCTTAAACCTTGATTTATGTGACGGATTATGAATTAAATTCGATAAAGTATGAAGGTTCGGTTCATAAATGTTCGTGTCCATAAGTGTTCTAGTGCAAAATGTTCACAAATAGTCCCTTGGAAATACCTAGTGCATCCATTTGGAAAATGTATAAATAGAATGTTGTAGTGTGAGAAAAGTTACTATTCATTCATCACCTCCATTTCTCACTCTCTCACTAAAAACACATAGTCAGACATATAAACACACACAAAATCACCACCTTGATTTTGGGTTGTTTGAGTGAAATCACTTGTACTTTTGGGTTCTTTGTGACGATCAAAACACGTTTCCAAGATCAAATCACAGGTAGTAACAACATCTCTTTGAGAATTTGATCAAAATAAAAGTGTACTTTCTATGTTCTTGTTCTTGATGATTTGGTCCGATTTTGTTAAGAAATCATGTTTATAAGCAATGGGTTTGTGTCTAAATGTGTTTAACATCATGTTGGTGAACAAATTTGGGTCATAACGTGATTAAATTGCAAAACCCATTTTTCAAATATGAGCATAACTTGTTCTTGAAACCACCAAGTGTTCATGTGTTAAATTGATTCTGAAATCTGAAAATGTGATAAGAAAATGGTGTTAACATGTTAACATGTACTAATATTACGTCCTAACTCGTTCCAAGACCGACTTAGACCTCGTTAAGACTTGATTTCTTGGTTGTTTGGGCTCGTGTTTATGTTCTTGAGTTGCTACTGCTACTTCTCATTGTCATTATGGTTGGAGTGTGGCTCGGTCTTGATTCACATTCTGGGCAACTGATCATATGATCGGTTTCACTCAAATCTAATGTTGAATCGGCTCTAGTCACGATTACAGAATGGATGAACGAACAGAATAATGAAACGATCTCTTTCTGCTTGATGAAACGATCTCTTCCTGCTTGTTGATGAAATGATCTAAATGGAAAAGCAGTAAAACGATCTAAATGGGAAGCAGCGAAACGATCTAAACTGAACAACACCTTGAAACGATCTAAAGGAAGCTTGCCTGAAATGATCTAAATAGAACTTGTATGAGACGACCTAAATGAAGCTCACTCAAAACGATCCAAAGGTGCCTAGGACGAAACGATCTAAATCACCAAATATAGAACGATCTAAATTATCTTTTGGCCAAGGACTGTTTAAATGACGAATAAACCTTGATACAATCCTAGCTTATTGTGAAGAAAGTATATTGTAATCTTATGACTCGATCGTGAATCCTAAATTCGTATATGAACATCTATTAATAGACCAAAGTAGATCAAGACATGAGACAATTTATAACAATGTTTCTAGTACAAACCCTAATGCCAAGTTCTAGTTGAATAAAATAATAATGATTTATTGCTTGATCGTGGTAAATGGGTACAAGTTCCACGTTAACAATTACAAGAATAATTGGGTACAATCTGTTAGTGTATATTCAAAGACATTTTAAAGGCATGTTCAAGTACTTAAAGTTCATTAAGAGTCAAAACGTTTTCTGTGCATAAAGGACCAAATCATCGGATCATCAAGAACATTTCTGTGATTAATTAATCACTAAGACTGATATATGTACGTATTATGTGATCAACGACGTGTACTTAGGCCTCAGACAAGACGTGCTTGGACTTCGATAGATATAATAATATCTATCTTTGTGCTTATCCTTTCTGCTCGATAACTGTACTGTACCAGATCACTGTGAGTTCACTTATCCCTTTTTTTTGTACATTTTGTTCAAAAGTTTTTTATCGGGGACTGAAAAGCATGAAAACTATTTTTGTACTTAAGTTATATATATATAAATATATACATATGTTCTAAAACTGTCCTATGTACTATTTTATGAACATACCGACTATTTATAAAATGATTCTGAAATGCATCCTTATTATTATTCTTATCTTCTGTGGTGTGTTGAGATCTTGAATGGGCAGGATCTCGAATACATCCATATCTTCTTATATACTCTCTTGAGTGTATTTAGATCTTGAATGGGCAGGATCTGAATACATTCCTATCATCATACTTATTCTCTGAAACTGTATTCTAGATCTTGAATGGCCAGGGTCTTGAATACATTTGTATCACTTTTATGTTCTCTGTATGTACTCATCGTTCTATGCATGAGTTCTATTTTTACTGCTATCAATTCATATCCCACAGTTCAGAGAATGAACCGTAGGTAATTATGGACAGCGCTGTTAGGGTAGGTCCACCCTCATTCTCTACAGTTCTGGAGGATGCATATTATATGTACTTATTTGATCTAGATCATGCTTGTAGCTTACTTGGTTGTTGTGAGCTTACTGATTCATTATCGTTCATCATTGACCAATCGGGTTAGCAGTAATTATATACATGCATATTAAGTACACTACATATCCCAAAACTATCCTTAATATTACAAAGTACTTTTGACAGACGTACAGACCTTATGACTTGTTCTTAATATACATACTAATATTTTGTATAACTAATGAGTACTTTATGTGAATCTCACCAACTACTTTTGTAGTTGACCCTTTTGAACTTACATGCTTTTCAGGCTAGGTTCTTAGTTCTCTTAACATAGGAGTCTTCCTACTTCCAGCTTACTTCTATGGAGATTGTTCGTGCGTTCAAGATTAGTGGCTTAGAAGACTTCCTTTTGCTTGTTCCTGTTTTGAGTTCAAAAAGTACTTAAGATAATTGTTCTGTCTTTTGAATATTATCTAATTCAGGGTTATCCCAAATGCTGTAATAACTTATGATACTTCTTATTCCTTAATGTTATAAGCTGTGTTTGAACTTGTACTGTGCGTGCTTGTGCTTATCTGTGCATCCTGTGTATTCCGCTTTAGCGGGGTGTTACAGAAAGAAAGAACAATTTTCCAACTTAAGTCTAAGCATTAACCTATTGTTTGTTGATGTATTGAATTCCTCTAATTTAGTTTTTATCTTTCTTTTTGAATTTAGGGTTCATGGATGAACCAAATTGGGGGTTTTTGCTAGAAAATGAATTATGGTTAATTTCTCCCAATTCCTTAGTTAACCTAGTTGTCATTGAGTTATATGATGTGTTTGATTATGAAATTGATAAGTTCAAAGTAATAATTTGAGTTTGTAAGAAAAGATAAAGTTTTGCTAGTTATTGTAATGTGGTTGAAAACGGTAAGATGAACTACCTAATATAGTTGTTAAAGGTGAAAGTAACTCAATGACAAATGGGTTGGGTTTTGGGTTTGGAAAAGACTAGTGAATGAGAATTTGGTAATTTTGAGCAACTAGACGAAATGGCCACATGTTGGTGGTAAAATGAGATTTTTAGCAAAATGATAGATAATTGAGATTGATGAGTTAAAAAGATTGAGCTTTGTTAAGCGAAACTTCATTTTAAGCCAACTTAAGGAAATTGAGTTTGGGTGAATAGGAATGCTAGTGAATCGTTAGTTCGGCTAAGTGAGTTAGCCAAGATTGCGAATAAAGTCTTATGTGCATATTGTATTGAATTGATAGGTTGAAAGCTTTGCACTTGTTGTTGCATTGTTGATTGTTGATAGCCGCGGAGGAGGTGAGTACTCTTGCATACCTTTATGTATACGTTGGATCAATCGACCACATCATGTTGAAGCCTTTTGTCCATGTGTGGTGTTGACCACATCATGTTGAAGTTTATTTATCTATGTGTGGTGATTGATTCGGCGTAGGCCCATATGGGGCATAGTGTTTATGAGACCTAAGAACCTCCAGGGCCTAAGAATCCCGATAGTTAATCATGTTGATGATTGTTTAGCGTATCTGGATCCATGTATGTTTTGTTAGCGCAAAAGTGAGTATGCAAGTGATGATATGACGGTATCATTGGCTACATGCGATAGTCTTTTGTGTTTTTACCCTCCTTTGTATGTATAATTGTATGCAAGTTTATTCACTAAGCATTCGCTTACATTTTAGTTGTTTACCATTTTATAGGTTGTTCCGGAAGAAGGAACTAGGTATTTTTGGTTTGAAGTTGTTGACTTGAAGTGTTAGTGACTTGAAGGTATTTGGTCAACCATAGAATAATAACATTTTGGTTAGAAACCTAGTTAATTCCCTCTCAAACTCTTGGCTCTTGATACATGTGTCTTTCGAATGAGAATGTTGTGTATGATGTATTTTAAGTCTTGAAGTCTTGACTATTATGGTGGATTGAAGTATAAATAATTTTGGAGTCAACTTGGTCATTTCGTCACTTTGGGTAAATGCGGGCGAGTGACCCGCTTGGTTGTTTTAGTGTAAATTTCAATGGTTAAAGTTTCGAATGTAGTAATTATGTTGTAAATTATGTCATGTGAATGTTTGAAATCAAATTTGATGTGTGATGGAACTTGTGTTTGAGTTTGGAATAGGTTGCAAATTGAGTTAATAGTCAAATTTGATGTTTTGTGTGTGCAGTAAGAGTACAGAAGCAGACACGGCTGACCGTGCTCAGCGTCTGTAGTATTTCCTCTTGGTGTTCAGTTTCTGAGAGCACAGACGCAAAGCACGGTCGACCGTGCTTGCGGCCGCAGTTTCTCTGTCTTCGAGCAAAATTTTTTTCGAGCTTCATCCGATGTTTTCAAGGCCTGAAACTTATAGGTTATGTTTATTATGACATATTAAGGTGTTCTAATTTGTTAGATTTTGAATTTGAACATTTTGAGTTTTTCACCTTATTTTGTCTAAAAATTTTCCAAGTATGGATTAGTCAGATAAAGTCAACTTGTAAAAAAAAAAAATGGTCGAGTCGAGTTGAGTTCTTTCAAGTGGTATCAGAGCCGAGGTTTAAGGGATTTAGGTATTCCCTTGTTTAGTGAATGGCTAGACTTAAACCTTAGACATGACTTGACCTTAGGTGTTCGGTAATTTTATATGAGACCCGAAAGAGTGTTTGATGATGTTAGCTTATAAACTTGCTAGTATTAAAGCACAATAAGAAGCCGGTCTTATTGTGGTTGAAGTACTAACAAATTATAAACTAACGGCATCAAACCTTGGGACGATTTAGTATAAAGTTATAGGTTTGGCTTTTAGTTTGAATGAGTAGAGATAGGTTATGAATTTAAATCGATTTATTCACTCTTATTATAGTATGGCCGACCAACATAATAACGAAGATGAACACAATAGACGAAATGAAGAAGAAGAGCCCGTATTTGACGAGGATAGCATGGACATTTCAGATCAAATAGGGAGAGCTTTAGAGAAGTATACTCCCCTCTTACTAAAGAGGTTGAATCAAACTTTAGAATGAGCAGTGAATGACCACATTGCACAAATGATAAGAGAAGAAGTTGCGGTTAATGTGCAACGAGAGTTTGAGAAACGGGATGCCAAGGATAAAGGCAAAAAGACCGAGAAGGAGAAAGATGTGGAAGTAACGGGAGAAAGGGTTTACAAAAAGAAGTTCACTTTTAGGGACTTCGAAGTATGCCACCCACCGGAATATCACGGTGACCGTGATCCCATCGTTTGTACTCGGTGGATATCGGAGATAGAAGGGGTTTTCCGTACTAGTCAATGCCCCTCACATTTGAAAGTTATATTTGCGGTGGGTATGCTTAGAAATAGTGGAAAAAGATGGTGGGATGGATTGTTGGCCATGTTCTTCAAAGAGTTTAGGTCGGAGGCCGAAGTAACTAAATTGAGAAGTGAATTTCTCAATGATTGTCAAGGGAGATTAAGCTTGAATGAATTTCGCGCTCAATTCTTGGATAAAGCACAATTTTGTTCGGAATTTCTTGAGAACGATCAATTGCTAAAAGAGCAATTTTACATGAAATTGAAGAAAAGCTTGAGGGAAAAGATAAGCTTGCGTCAAATGGAGTCTTTTTCTATGTTAGCGGATGTGGCTCAAGATCATGAGATTGAGCAGACGCGAGTGGATAAGGATGTCACGGGAAGAAAGGTTGAGAGTACCGATTCCCCAAACAAGAAACCTAAGCACGTTGGAAGTTCAAGCGAAGGATTTGCAAAGAACGACATTCCTTTTTGCCATCAATGCAAAAGGATCCATTCAGGTGTGTGCAAGGCATCAATGAAGGGTTGTTATAATTGTGGAAAAATGGGGCATATGAGTCGAAATTGTAAGGCGGGGTCGGAGAAGCCGATCATGTGTTTTAAATGTTTTGAAGGGGGACATATGAGGAGTTCTTGTCCATTGCTAACTGAAGAGGAGAGGCAAGAAGAAAGGAGAAAAGAAGTGGAAAGAAGGAATGCACAAGCTTATGGAAATCAACAAGGTAGGTCCTTCCAACTTACCTTAGAGTAAAAACTTAAAGATACTAATAATGTATTCGCATGTATCTCTCCTACGTATGATATTCCTATACGGATTCTTTCGATCTTCAGAAACCAACAAATCACTTGTTGCCTTTTATTTGGTTCATATTATTCACGTATTTAAATTACTCTTAGGCACCGCGTTACAAGTCAAGGTTAGGAACAACAAAATGCAGTTAGTGAAGGATGGGTATAATAAATGTATCACCAAAATTCTCTCAATCTAACTCAAAATCCCTTTTGATGATAAAAAAAATTTTTTTATGTAGTTTTAGGTACGAAGCGGTGGAGTTCTTAAAATGTTAAGTTGTGTATGTGATGAAGAGGCGATGCAAATACTTATAAGGGTGGAGATGTGGTTGACAACCGAATGGAGCGTTCTATAATGTTTGTACTTTTGCTCGTGCCGTCGTTATTTATCTTGCAGTTGTCAAGCCCTTTTTTGTAGTGGGGGAGCATTCCAAGTGGCGGAGAGTTGTAACACCCCAATAATTTTAAGATAAATAAATTAACCCCTTTTTTGTAGTTTTGACATTAAAATAATTTCCTAGTCTTTCAATTCTGAATCGGGGGTTAATTTAGTTGGAACTTTAGCGGATAGTGGGTAAAATGCCTACAATTGGAGAAATGGGTCGTGGCATCTCTAGGAAGTGCCAGCCAACTCTTTTCTTATGAGTC
The DNA here is from genome assembly GCF_010389155.1 of Erigeron canadensis. Taxonomy (NCBI): domain Eukaryota; kingdom Viridiplantae; phylum Streptophyta; class Magnoliopsida; order Asterales; family Asteraceae; genus Erigeron; species Erigeron canadensis. The sequence continues at coordinate 20,722,349 of NC_057761.1, forward strand.
ATGTTTCCACTCCATTCCTTTCTTCCCCCATCATTTCTTTCATGCAATTCTTATTGTTTTCTTCAAAAATCAAACTAAAATCCTTCAATTCAATAATAAGATCATCCATAAAAATCATCACCATCATCATCAATAATCTTTACCAAGCAAATTAAAGCTAGGGCTTGCGGGTTTTGTGGTGGTGGCCGAAATTGCTATAGAAAAGAAAGGAAGAACAATTTTCCAACTTAAGTCTAAGCATTAACCTATTGTTTGTTGAGGTATTGAATTCCTCTAATTTAGTTTTTATCTTTCTTTTTGAATTTAGGGTTCATGGATGAACCAAATTGGAGGTTTTTGCTAGAAAATGAATTATGGTTAATTTCTCCCAATTCCTTAGTTAACCTAGTTGTCATTGAGTTATATGATGTGTTTGATTATGAAATTGATAAGTTCAAAGTAATAATTTGAGTTTGTAAGAAAAGATAAAGTGGGGGAGAGCACGGACGCAAAGCACGGTCGACCGTGCTTGCGGCCGCAGTTTCTCTGTCTTCGAGCAAAATTTTTTTCGAGCTTCATCCGATGTTTTCAAGGCCTGAAACTTATAGGTTATGTTTATTATGACATATTAAGGTGTTCTAATTTGTTAGATTTTGAATTTGAACATTTTGAGTTTTTCACCTTATTTTGTCTAAAAATTTTCCAAGTATGGATTAGTCAGATAAAGTCAACTTGTAAAAAAAAAAAATGGTCGAGTCGAGTTGAGTTCTTTCAGATAAGTAAACAAATTTTTGATCAAAAAAGGAGTCGAGCCAAAAACCTTGCAAAGCCATCTCTTGTTGTGTTAAATTCTAAACATAACGTAGATCAAAGGGTTTTATATAAAGATATTTTTTAAAATTGATATTATGCTTTTCATAAGATTCGAAGTATACTCGTCATACACAAACTAAAATGATGAATTGTTCCACCATGCTAAATAATCATACTAAAACATTCAACATCATCTCAATATGTAGCATTTTTCCGTGATAGAATAACAGCGGCTAAAAAATTACACCATTAATGAGCTAGTTTCAAAACAGATTCAAAATAATCATAGTCGATATATTAAAATAATTAGAATCTTACTCATAGCAAAATTCGACTTTTTATCTAAAAGATTATAGAAGGATATAATCGTAAATCTGAAGTATACTCCATTAATGAGCCACTTTCAAAACAGAATCAAAATAATCAAAGTCAATATATTAAAGTAATCAGAAACCTACTCATAGCAAATTTTTACTTTATATTTAAAAGGTTATAGAAAAATATAATCGTAAATCCTAAGAATTAATATAGGTTACAAATAAAAAATTTAATATATGATATTTAAATTAGTTAAGTCATATATCACAACTTAATCAATACGAAAACTAAAGAAGAAACATACGAAAATTAACTCCATATAAATATTGATTCCAGTTTACCTTTTTTTCCAACTTTAGTTAAATAAAATTTTTACAGTTTCTTATAATCTAAAAGTGTAAACTATATAATTTGAAAAATGAATACCAATTCATCAACAAATACCATCTCGAACGTTTTGATTTTCTTTGGGTTGTTCCACTCCGAAACAGTCCATACATGCATAACACGGAATCGTAAATGATGGTTAACATGTGTTGGCTTAAAATATTCAAGATTAACTAATGTGGTCATATTTTTTGTTGTTGAAGAAGAAGCCATAACGAACTTATAATGGACAACAACTAAATTAAAAGAAATAATAATTATGATAACATAAGAATTCAATGTTAAAAATTAAAATGTAAATTAATTGATTTTAAATTGGGTGAAATTGTAAATTGTTGATGGAAAATCAAAAAGTGCAAATTAACTAATTTTAAGTGGTCCTAAAGATTTAAGTGCTCAGGACGAGCCGATAACAAAAGTCCCCTTACCGCTAGCGAATTCAAGTATATAAACAAAACTTTTATAAATGACAACTACAGTTATACGGAGTAATTTTTTAAAATTGTAACTTCAAAGAAAATGGGCACGGGACACGGGTCGGGTTTGCCCCTTCCCCAGGGCCTCCCTTGTTTATCGGTTCGTAATAGTTGTTTGTTATAATAAATTAATAAGGGGTTTGAAGAAGCAAACCTGCAGCGCTTATCAAGATATATATGTTTCTGGTACTTATTTACAGGTCATTAGGTCCTCTTATGTTTTCTGTAGTTACTAACGTAAATCAAAATAATGAAACTAACATAGTCTATACGTACATGCGTCACCAGGGCACAAAGGAAGGCCGGTAGACGAGGGCAAGAAAGCCGATGCTCAATAAGATGGATAACGCGGATAAGGAGGCGTAATAGATGGGGATATGTAGGAACGACTAACAAGGACACCTTGGTTTGATTAAAAATAACAATGTTCTGTATTGTGAGTGCAATTTTTGGTAGTCCTTTTTATGAGTTTTCTGGGTATCAGATTGTAGCATTTAAACACTTTAGACTACAGTAATTCAAATTGATATTTTTTTACTACGTATGGCCGTATACGAGTTGAGTTGAGCTCGAGCTCAACTTAATTGTTTAAACCAACTTCAGAAAGATAAGTTGCTACTCTTGAAAGAAAAAGTTGTGAGTTTCAGTTAAATCAGTATTTGTCCAAATCAAGGGACGCCGGGCGCTTCCCCCTTGATCCTTGCTATGTTTACCGATTCGAATTAGCTCAAACGAGTTTGTATTTTATACTCACCAAATCATAGCTGTGCTTAAACGGAAATCCATTGATTTCAAGTACATCGCTCTCAAATCTAAAATGACTCAATGACACTAAAATCACAACATTTACCTTTCCAATCTGGTAGTCAGTTCATTTGTAAAGACATTACATCAAAAATCCCATATAGTATAGAAAGAAACAAATACAACAATTTAGAGATGACATGTATATATAACAATAAACTAGTTAGAGTTTTTTTATTTTTTGTAATATTTTTATTGGCAATAGAGAATTTCCAGCCTAATGTTTCTCCAGACCATAAATGCCTTCCATTAACAATTAAATTAACTAAAACCAAACAGGTTTTCGTGTAGAGAGAAATGCACAGCCATGGCATCATCACCAAACGCGCATGGAGGACCAAAAATCCAAATGGAGAATGTGCTGGGTCTTTTGAAAGTTAAGATCAAGAAAGGCGTTAGTCTTGCTGTTCGTGATATTACAGATAGCGATCCCTATCTTGTCATAAAGATGGGCGATCAGGTTAGTTTATTTCTATCTTTTTCAATAAGAACATATTATATGACCCATCAACCAAGACGTTATGAGTTATAGTCACATAGTAGACAAATTGTAGTATTGTACCATGATCATGTGTAACAGAACCGTCTTTAGGGTCCCCAATTTGGATGAGGTTTTTCTTGTAAAGGTTATCCTGGGAAGGCAAGATATTTCATGACTATTTCCGAACCCTTCCCTGACGACCTCTAAGATTGTACTTATCATGATTTGTACACGAGATCTCTTGCAAAGAAGTCATGATGTTACCTTATCCAACTCACCACCTTGTAGATGGTTATGTAATTATCAAAACATTTCTAAATATCATGGTTTAAATCCTTTTATTCTTATGATTTCTACCTATTGTATATTCCCTTTGAGTTCATTTTTTAAAACATAAAAGACACAAATATTTCGAAACGTGTTATCTACTGTCTGCAATATAAAGATACTAGCAATTTCTGTTAGTTATGATACTCGATGTTTTAGAACTAATTGGTTAGCATTTTGAAAAGCATAGTACTAGTATTATATGATACTTAAGAAGATGCATGACTGTCTCATGTTTATACTTGGTGCAGAAACAAAAGACCAGAGTTGTTAACAAGGACGTCAACCCTGTGTGGGATGAAGAATTGACTCTTTCTGTATTAGATGTCAATCTTCCAATTAAACTGGTAAATTTAAAACATGGATGGATCAGTAGTTACTTTACTTTTCATTTGGCTTCAACATGAGTACTACTTGTATGAATATATGCATGAATATGATGTATATATACTAATTTTTTTTTTGGGCCATCGGGGGCCATTGCCCCCACTCATTCTACACTACATCCGTCTCTAAATGTAATCGAAAGCAAAAAAGATCATCAACATAATCCTAGTTGTCTTTTCAAAAGGCATACAACCAAAAAGGCTAGGGAACATGGTAACTGCTAGACGACTATGTTGTGAGCTTACACCTTGTCGCCAATTGAACCCGGACATCAAACCATCTTTGTTATCGGTTTTATACTTGTATTAAAAGGCTTTTAAGCTAAACATGACTTTTTTGATGTGGCAATTTCAACTAACTTACTCATAAGCTGTTTTGTTCTGTTTCTAAGGGATCAATGAGGTAAACTAAAAAGTAACAGGTCACGTAATGCAATCAAAGGCATAAAACATCATCATTCGCTTATGGATTATGAACTTAGATTCAACGTATTAGTACTAAGTTGTAAAAATAGGTTTAATGGTTAACACATCAAATCTGGCCCGTTTTCATGACTTATCTTACTGGCATGCTTGACCCCGCCCATTTGCTAGCTTTGATGGTATTCATGTGTTTTGTGGTTTCAGACAGTGTATGACCATGATGTGTTATCGAAGGATGACCCAATGGGTGATGCAGAATTTGACATAAAATCGTTTGTAGAGGCCTTGAAAATGCCACGTCTAGAACGGCACCCAAATGGGACTGTCTTAAAGAGAATAGCACCGGGGAGGACAAACTACCTAGCCGAAGAAAGCTGCATAACATGGAAAGACAAAGAGGTTGTTCAACATCTTTCTCTTAGACTAAAAAATGTTGAAACTGGCGAAGTTGAAATTGAACTACGTTGGGTCCATTTACAAGGATGTAAAGGATGGTAGAATATATGTTAATTATGTACTTTTTTTTATTAATTACTTTAAGCATTTCTTTGCTTAACCTTATTTTCATCTTGTTTAGAAGTATCAAATTACAATGATGATAATTTTTCTGTTACAACTTGCCTTGTGTAATTTCTCTCTCTTGAGGAACTATACAAATTACAATGATTGTATAGGAGGTTTTATGTTAGAACATCTATTGCTAATTCTTCAACATTTTACTGATCAATGGCAAAGTTTTTTGACGAATTACCATCTCCACCAGAGTCTTTAGTGAACAAAACCATCTTGGTCTGCGTCCATCAAGACCAAAATTGGTCTCGGCTCCCAACCAAATGCTCCTTCATTAATGAAAAGAGTTCCAGTCAAGTTGAATATTTGATAGTAAGTTCACCTTTGAGGATCAAAGATTTCTTTGAGATTCACAATAATATGTCTATTATCTCGGCCCCCAACCAAATGGTTGAGACGTCCTGATTCTAATGGTTGTACATTGGATGTTTGCTATGATTATATTACCACTTAATAGCACAATGGTTCAGTTTCTAATTAGTCCACACTTGAATTAATTAGTTGCGATGAAAAATAGTTGCAGTTATTAACTATATAGAAACTGTTTAGTTTCTTACAATTTAATATGAAATAATCATTCCTCCTAATACAATTTAATCAAATTGACTATATAGAAACTGTTTCTTACAACAAAACAATTATACATATGTTTCTTATAATACATACATGAATCAATCAGATAATTCCCTAACAAGTAGTTATAGTTTCACCTTCAAATGAGGCTCTTAACCACCCGAAGCTCCCACCTTCCTTCTCCATATCAATCACGTTATTGCCCCAAACAAGCTTCTTTTTTTTTTGTATGTGGCCACTATCTCTTGAAAGACTTTGTGGCCCTTGTTCCCAAGTCTACTATTAAATGTCTTGTGGACTCGAGTCGATATCAACCCAAGTATCTGTTCATAAAAGATTTTAAGGCATGCTGAGTTATATGTGCACCCATTGCCTCTGTTTCTGAGTTATACAACGTGTATTCCTTATTTCTAGTTTCACTTGCAACCGAGTTCGACCAAATTATATAAAATTATTGAGGTCCCAATAAATTTGAGGTCAAACTGGTTAAGCTAATGTAAATATGATTTAAATAGATCATGAATGTCAAAAATCATCCGCACCGATGTATTAAAATGCATAAAATTTTGGCCCAAACCCATTATAATTAAGCAGTAGATTTGCCATCACATAGGTTTATTTGTTGCTAGAGAAAATAGTCATATATGAAGATGCCATAATCAAGGGTCTGAAAGAGAAGCTTACCATGCCTAATCTCTTTTTTTTTTCACCACGCCTAGCTAGGGTTGTAAACGAACCGAACGAACACGAACGGGACCTTGTTCATGTTCGTTCGTTTAACTTAACGAACGGTTCACGAACGGATAAACGAACATATTGTTGTTAATATATAGACATATAATCACGAGTAAACGCAACGGAAGAATCGAAACAAATATGCAATCAAGTTAATTAACAAAGAGAGAATTGAAACGTGTACCTTTGCATAAAGCTTCCAATAAGATTATTATTATTGTAGGGTTTAAAGTAAAACCCCTCTACGATCGCACACTAGACACTCCTATACCGTATGCTAGTACCCCAATCACGAACCAAACAACCCTTTGTTTATTATCCCTAAAAGTCGAAAACCGAAAATCCCTTGGAGAGGGGATTTCGGCCGATCCTAAGAGAGATGAGAGGAGAGGTTTTTGCTTTGTGTAATTGTGTAAAAAACCCTTGGAATTAGCCCTCTATTTATAGGCTAACTAGTTAGGGTTTTAAACTTGATGGGCTAGCAACTTCAAAGGCTTTCCAAGCCTTATAATTTTCGGCCCTATCACTTTAGAATGAGGAAACTTCCACTAATTCATAATTACACACAAACACTTCCTTCTTAATTAATTAAATACATAATTAATTAATTCGTGATTATATTTTAATTAATATATTACATAATATACTAATTAATAATATAGAATTACCGTATCATTTCGTGTGACCCCGTAGGCTTAAATTATTTCCAGACATACGATCTATTATAAAATGATCACACTCCAACAATTGTTGTGTTCATTAAGAGATAAACGACCATAATGGCTTGTTCATGTTCGTTTGTTTATGTTCATGAACGAATATTCACAAACACAAAGAAACGAACACTAATGAACGAACAACTAACAACAATAAACATACATATAGTTATAAGTATTGAAACTTAAATCAAGATTACAAAATATCCATATTCTAAAATGGTAAGTTTTAAACATGGATGGATCAATAGTTACTTAAGTTTTCAAGTGGCTTAAACACAAGGGGGGAAGGTGTGGGCTTTGGTTTCCACACGGATTGGTTGAAGCCGAATGAAAAGTCCACCGCTACCTTTTTGGTTTCCATTTGGTTTGAAGGAAATCGGTTTGTGAAACCAATTTTGATAATACATGAATCATCCGTTGCTTTGTCTAGGAATTAATGAATTGTATCATTGCAAGCATTACTATTAAAATGAACATAATCTTTCTAATTTTTAACTATAAATACATATCTATTTTACTACTACCCTTTCAAACACTTTCTCTAATATTATTTTATATCCATCACAAACATTTCACAAAAATGGATTCCTCTTCTTCCTCTTGTGATGAGTTCTTTCTTCCCTTCAACCTTCCCGAGTTATCCACGGGTAGTACACTACATTTTTTGCAATTCATTTATGATTTGCTTGATGACACGGGAAGCTCAACCGAAACTCGAATGTATATTGAACGTTACCGGGAAAAAGCTCACGAAACTCTAATGCGTGATTATTTAGTCGAAGAACCATAGTTCGGCTACCATGTATTTCATCATCGGTTTTGCATGAGTAGGCACTTATTTTTTAAAAAATTTTGGTCATGTTGAAGAGACATTCGTATGGTTTCAAGAGGGGGAAGACGGACGGGAAAGAAACCTTCACGGCTCTACAAAAATGTACTTCGGCAATTTGGCAACTCACAATGGATGAACCTCCTGAAAACTTTGATGACTATTTATGCATGCCTGCAAGAACGTCAGTGAATGCCTTGACGGTTTTTGTAATGCGATAATTTATTTATATGGCTGAGAAAACTTACGCAGACCTACCCCCGATGACGTTGCATGCTTGTTCCAGACACACGAATTAAAACATAAAATTCCTGGAATGCTTGGTTGCACTGATTGTACACAATTTGTTTGGCCTATATAAGAGAGTTGATCATCAATACCCGACTAGGCGACTATCATGCTTCAAGCCTTTGCTTCATATGATTTGTGGATTTGGCATGTGTTCTTTGGTCCTCCCGGTTCAAACAACGAAATTAATGTTTTGAATTAGTCTCCATTATATCTTACCGAGCGAAATGGAACAACGCCAAATAGTTCATTGATAGTCAATCAATGGACGATTTTACAAACGTGGATACTATCTTTCCGACGGAATCTATCCTAGGTATTCAACATTTGTTTAATCATATCCATATCCAACTAATCCAAAGGAAAAAAAGTTCAAAAAAGTACAAGAGTCGGCAAGAAAGAGTGTGATGTGCCTTTGGTGTTCTTAAGGGGAAATGAAAGATTTTGGTACGTCCACTCCGGCCTATGACCGTAGAAAAAATTGGTAAACTCGTTTATGTGTGTTGTATATTGCACAACATGATTATAAAAGATGACGGAAGGACAATATCACCGGTTCAAGTTGCAGTAGTTTATAACCCGGATGCACTGCCTGAGTTATTAGAAGAAGAAATTCATCAACGCCTCCGATATGATCTTACGGAGCACGTAACGGCTCAAGACTTGTCGTACCTTGATGATGTAGCGGCTCAACCACTACCCATTGAAGACTTAATTTAGTGGTTTAAGAATTATGTAACTTTTTTTTATTTACTTTTAAATGTTATGTTTTTTATAAATGTAGTTTATATAATTAATATCAAGTGTTGTATTTTTTTCTATGATTGTTTATCGAGAAATGTAAAAAAAAAAAATAAATGATCATAACACATTGTAAAAAAAATAGTGAGTTTTTGGATTAATGGGTTGAAATGATTTGACAACAAACTATAGGTGGATGTTGTGGGTTGATATATCATGACACCCTCTCCCCTATGTACAAATTGCATGATACTACATACATATAATATATCTATACTAAAACATTTTTGGGCCGTTGGGGGCCATTCCCCCCCTCTCCCTCTCCCCCTCCTTATACACTACATGCCAATGTTTTAAATACCGGTAAATACCGGCCAGTATTACCGGTACCGGAGACCACGTCGGTATTTTAAGTCCAGTATTTTTCTGGTATTTTCACTATTCAATATCGGCCGGTATTTCCGGTATTCCCGGTATTTTCCGGTATATTTTATGATACTTTAATGTTATTTTTTGTTACTTGTGAACTTTAAAACCTATATTTTGTTATGAAATACATATTTGGTATTATTTTTGAGTATTTTATAATTGCATTTTGACTATTTTTGTTAAATTGTAATTAGTTTTGTAAGATTTTTACACAAAATAATATAATAATTAAAAATAGTCGTACCGGCCGGTATTTCCGGTATTACCGATAATACCGGTAATACCGGAAAATTTTTCCACGCCGGTATAACCAAAATACCGGTTTTTAAAACATTGCTACATGCTTTCCTATTGTCTTTTCAAAAGACTTATAGACAGATAATCTTAATCTTAATTTTAACTACCTTAAAGCATTTGATTATCTTATATTCTCAAAAAAAAAAATTTGATCTATCCAAACTACTCATCTAATTTATTCACAAATTTAAATATCTTCACCTAATATACATAAAATATTCTTAATAAAATTATTTACAACATACATCCCTCAACACTTAAAATAACTCCAATACATTCTTTTACATCAATTACTTTTATATTAATAACCACGCCACTACCGCCGCCGCCACCCTCCGTCGTCACCACCACCACCACTTGTCGCCGCCATCACCACCACCCATCAACGCCGCCAACACCACCGTACCACCGCGTCGCGTGGGCATATGACTAGTCAACTCAAAAAGGGAACATGTTAACTGGTAGACGACTGTTTTGTTACATGTTGCTAATTGAACCCATCAAACCATATTTGTTAATGTTTTATACTCATATTAAAAAGCTTTTGAAATAAAAATGATTTTTTTACAGTGGCAATTTCAACCAGCTTACTTTTAAGTTGTAACTAGAAAGAAATTTGGTTAACTGAGTTTTAATAGGTTGTGTGATGCAATCAAACTCTCTTATGGATTATGTACTTAAATCAAGGCATTAATATTAAGTTGCAAAAAAAAGTTTTAATGGTTAGCACCTCATATATCTGGCCGGTTATCGTGATACTTTCACCTATTTACACAAGTACTCTGACAATTTCCACTTTTGAGTGTGTACTAACCCTGGGGAGGACAAGGATATAAAGGATTGTAGATCGAATATATATTTTTTAAATTACTTTGAATGGTATTTTTTTAACCTTATTTTCATCTTGTTTAGAAGTATCAAATTACAGATAATTTTGTTTTTGTTACAACTAACCCCGTGTAATATGTCTCTTTTGTAAGTATGCAAATTACTATGATAGCATTTGCGGTTTTATCTTAGAACATCTACTGCTAGTTCTAATTTGCCAATCAATGGCAAAACTTTTCGACGAATACCATCTTCACCCGAGTCTTTAACGAACAAAACGATCTCAGCCAATCATTATCCTGACCTGAATTTATGAAGATCATATATTGGTCTCGGCCCCAACCAAATGCCCCTTCATTTGTTGAAAGAGTTCCATCCATTCAAGTCTAGTATGTGGAAATAGATTCACCTTTGAGGATCAAAGATTTCTTCGAGATAATTTCTTTGAGGATTTCATGTATTGAAACTCTTACAAATTCATTTGCATTCGCGACATGTATAGATACTATCAAAGAGAAGCATGTCTAGACTTTAGAGTTTTATCTTAACACAAAATCCCAACATTCTACTGTAAATAAATTTACCCAAATTCAAATCCAAGTGATACCGTCATTAAGATACAGGTTTACGCCTACAAATTAATCCATTTACTTATAGTTTGCCATGGATGTTTGCTATGATTATATTCTCACTTAATTACTTATATTGGTTACAATTCAGTTTCTGTCAAATTAATAATTTGTTCAATGTTTTGGAAATGGTCAAAGGCGAAAACGACGAACAATTCTTGCTATCATAAATGGCAAAAGTTGCGGCTCTAAGAATTAATTACTTATTTTTTAACATCTAGAGTAATATACACAGTCGGTTTCAACCCCCGGATTAGAATTACTTATTTGAGAAAAACGAGTACAAAAGTATTCCATCATTAAAACAATACTTAGAATTTAATTGAGAATTGAAATAGCAGAAAACCACCTAAGAATACACATACAGAGATCAAAATTCTGGCAAAATCCATCGAAAATTTACGTGTTTAATACTGCAGCCATCGTTATTGACCGTCGTTAACATTGATATGTATGTGGCCACGGATTCTTGAAAGACTTTGTACCATGTATAGCTCCAAGTCTACTGTTAAATTCTTGATCATGACACAGCAGTCACAGGCATTAGCTGTTAGTAATAGGAGTAACACGTTATGGACCAACAAGTTTTTTCAGTATGTGGCCACTGGCCACCATCTCTTGAAAGACTTCCAAGTCTACTTTTAAATGTCTTGTGGACTCAATTCAATATCAACCTAACATAACAGACAAATCTTATTTTAAGTAATTTAAGCGAATTTTGGTTATTGAAAGAAAGTTTACGTATTTAACACTGCAGTCAAGAAACAACCGTTGACCGACATTAACATGTTACTATGACCCAAACAAGTTGATATGTATGTGGCTACTGACTTTTGAAAGACTTGGTACCACACATGACTCCAAGTCTACTGTTAAGTTCTTGATCATGACAATTGTGCGATTCATGAATACAAATAAGTTTCCTAAAAATACTACAGTCCACAAGTGTTGGCTGATAATAATAGGAGCAACACGTTACGGGCCCAAACAAGCTTTTTCTGTATGTGGCAACCATCACTTGAAAGACTTCGTGTGATCCCAAGTCTACTATTAAATATCTTGTGGACTCGAGTCGATATCAAACAAGTTTCACACATATGGCACAAGGAACACCAAAGCCATGATCAAATTTAACATACAATCAGTATTAAGATTACTCCTTATTCAGTTTAATCAAATTGACTAAATATAGAAACTGTTTATTTACAGCAAAACAAATATACATATGTTTCGTATAATAAAAGGAACAGACAAATATATGTTTTGTATACCCTATTTCTGGTTTTACTTGCAAGTAGCAATTTTGACCAAATTACTTAGAATTGGTCAGATTCCAAATATTTTTCTGCTCAAATTGGTTAAAGCCAAATCTAAATACAACTGAAATGAATCAAGGGGTCAAAAGTCATCCGCCATGATGTGTTAAAAAGCATAAAAGATTATAAATCACTTTATGAAAGAAGTCAAGATTATTGATATGAGGCAGAGATTTTGTAATCAATAACTATACGCCGATATTTATAAACTAAAAGGTGCTTGTAGGCTGGCCCAGTAGCCAACGCAATTGGTTTCAACATTCAACCCGCAAATAAGATTTACCCATTTAACCCAAACCCATTATAAGCTGGCTGCAAGAAAACAGTAGTAGGTACCTGTGATGATGTAATAACCGTGATGATCATGTGCATGCAGGTAATGGTGCTCTTCAACAATTGTAGCACTAGAATGAATGAATGATTAAAACAGGAAATTAATACATAGAAACAAAATTTGGTAATGAACTCTTTTTATGTGTGGAAATTATGTCTGCTTACTTAACGCCTTCATCAAGGACACAAAATTACCAAGGCTTGTGAAAGAATAATCGGGCCTTAAATAAAGGAAAAAATTACAAAGCTGAACATATAGATCGGTACATTATCTTATATAAAGATGCCATGATCAAGGGTTTAAAAGAGAAGCTTACAATGCCGGATCTCTGTTGTTCCCCAAGAGAAAGGATGTCTTCCCAGCTTTGCCCTGGAAATACATCTTGCTAGATGCACATCCAGAATATTTGCGTCAACACTATCGTTTTGCCCTGGAAATATATCATAAACACGTGACACAATATCTTTATTAAATTGAAGCACTCCGACAACACATATGAAGCCATCACACCATCACAGATGAGCATCTCAGCCCATTTACTTGAGAAATGAGAATAGGTCGAGTTTGGGAACAAAAACTAACTAAACTGATGGTCTGATGGAGCAAGTCATATGGGTTGATAGTCACCATATGTATTAAGTCAAATATTATGAACCTCAAACTATATTACTGGTATAGCTTTTAAAAACCATAACTATCTATATTACTTAATACTTGGTCAACTCAACCTAAAAATCCCTTTATAACCCCCTTAAAGAAATTACTTATTTCAGCTGGAATCCATCTTGAAAACAATATTAACTGTTGTATAACGAACTCCTTTGGACACGTTACGCAACCGTCTCGACCCAGCCATTTTCCCACCTCAAGAATAAATAGAAAAGATAAGCAAAAAACAAAACTCACCTTCTCGATACAAACTTAATGCCCTCTTTTCTGGTCTTGTGTGATAATCTAATCTCGCAATGTTCCTAAACATGTATACGGTAATTTATTCTCGTAATGCATCCTCTGACAATAGGCCAAAGACCACGGAGAACCCTGAACACAGAACTTTTCCCAATACATTTGCACCTTCAAGTTTAAGTTTGAATTGTCAGAAAAATGTACAATACTATAAACAATATATTTTTCCTAACCAGTAAGACAAAGGCTTTTATGTGGTACCTTAATCACATGTTAATTTCCTTGCTAACAGTAATGTCATCTCTGAAGCCCAATTCGACCACTACCATTAAGATTCTTATGCTGGGTAACCTTAACTAAAAAATCTTTCCCACCATCATTAACCAAAAGAATAAATTATTAAACCAAAAGAATAAATCATTTCTTAATGTCATCAACTAAATTGTGAAACTGAATTCGGGATACTTTTAGGCAACTCACCATCATTAACCAAAAGAATAAATCATTGGCTAGCAACCTGTCTAGGGATGCAGCCAAAAAGGGTCAAAACCTTGGGTACAATCACACCAAGGAAAGCTTTTTGTACAGACAATCCAACCTATACAACTAGAGCAGAGATAAAAAACATATGCAAAAACTATATTGGCAATACAACAGCTGAAATAACAAAAATTCTATTCAAAATAGGCCTATTATTCGGAATAAAAAAACCATCAATTGTGATCAGGGAAACTAACAAAACCACCCAAAGGAAATGCTCTTAAAGAATACTCAGCCTTTTAGAACTGAAGTGAAGCATCTTAAAAAAGACCACTTTCGTGAAAAACTATAGTAGTTGCTGTAAAAACTGACACAGTTTCATGTACAGATTGTGCGCTTTCAAACCCACCAAAAGTAAAGTCACTCGGATAATGCTTATGTTCGGGGTTCAAGGCTCTCCATGGTCTTTGGCCTTTTGTATGACCATTAAGCAAAATAATCATTAGCTAAAGTAGAGTTAGATCAAATTGTCACTCTTGTGAAAAATAATTATTAAGTAAAAGCAGTTGCATAATGAATGAAACATGTTAAGTTGATTTAATAACAACCAAGACACCAAATAGACCTGTGAGGCTGTGACTCAATCAAATCTGCCATCCTCCTTATAACTCCCAAAACAAAATAACAACTAAGACACCAAATAACAGATAGCTTGAAAGATGACACGATAGCAAAAAATTACCCGATACCTTGAAACCTCTGAAGAAGCTGAAAACAACCAAAGAAGACACATCCTACTTTAAAAGGTTAGAGAAATCACAACTTTTGCTATTGATAGAAAGTTTACATGATTAACACTGCAGCCAACAACCATTGACCAATATTAACATGTTATTATGACCCAAACAAATTGATATGTATGTGGGCACTGGCTCTAGAAAGACGTCGTACCATTCATAACTCCAAGTCTACTGTTAAATTCTTGATTATGACCATTGTGACCCACAAGCTTTTTCTGTATGTGGCCACCATCTCTTGACTGACTCCAAGTCTACTATAAATTATCTTGTGGACTATGTCGATATCAACCTAAGTAAACATTCATAAAATCTAAGGCATGCGGTGTTATATATATGCCCCACTCCCCCTGTATCTTAATTATACAACATCTACTCTATCTTAATAATTACTCCGAAATGAAAACCACTAACTTTATTGTCAATCTTACAATATTATACATGTTCTTTCAAACATATTGCACAAGCAGCAACAATACCACAATCACGGCTTCTTCAAACGTAACATGTATCCAAAGAGAGCGACAATCTAATAAATACAACTTGAGCAAAGATAAATAACATATGCAAAATTATATTTGCAATCACACCAGCTGAAATAACAAATATTATCCAAAATAGGCCTATTTTAATTCATCATCAATTTGGAATTTGGGATATCACTATCATGATCATTATCAGGAAAACCAACAAAGACACCTAATGGAAATGCTCTTAAAGAATACTCAGCATAATTGGCATTAAATTTAGCTTAAATAGGCCTAAAACCAAAAGCAAATTTACTTGCATGAATTCCTTGAAATCAAGCACCTAAAATATGACCACTTTCATGAGCAACTATAATTGCAGTTTAAATCGACACAGCTTTAAGTACAAAACCCACCAAAACCAAAGCCTGCTAAAGACTGACACAGCTAAAGTTTCGTGTTCAGGCCTCTCCGTGGTACTTGGCCTATTGTCACCACCAAACTTGGACCAATACACCAAGCCTTGGACCTGCAACACAATGAAATCTGTCATCCTCGTGACTCCCAAAACAAAATAAAAACTGAGACACCAAAGAAAGATGACATGATGGCAAAGAAATACCAGTCCAGAAGACACAACAAAAATTTAACTGGGAGATTAAAATTTTGGCTATTGATAGAAAGTTTACGTGTATAACACTGCATTCAAAAATCATTGACCGACATTAACATGTTATAATGACCCAAAGAAGTTGATATGTATGTGGCCACCGGATCTTGAAAGACTTTGTACCAAGTCTTTCAAGTTGATATGTATGTGGCCATTCATGAATCCAAGTCTACCGTTAAATTCTTGATCATGACAATTGTGCAATTCATAAATACAAATTATTCCAAAACACAGCAGCTAACAAGCATTGGCTGGGCATAATACGAGTAAACACGTTATGGACCCATAAGCTTTTTGCCTTTTTCTGTGTGTGGCCACTATCTCTTGAAAGACTTTGGGTGATCCTTGACTGACTCCAAGTCTGCTATGAAATATCTTGTGGACTCAAGTCGATATCTACCTAAGTATACGTTCATAAAAGATTTTAAGGCATGCTGTGTTATATATATGCCCCATTCACCCTGTCTCTGAGTTATACAACATCTACTCTATCCTAATTACTCCAAAATGGAAGCCACTAATTTTATTGTCAATCTTACAATATTATGCCTGTTCTTTCAAACATATGGCGCAAGCAGCAGCAACACAGCTTCTTCAAACATTACATGTATCCAAAGAGAGCGGCAAACACTGCTTTTATTCAGAAAAGGCTTCACAAACCAATCAAAATGGCTGTCACCATGGACCGGATTAGAATGTTGTGGGTGGCGAGGAGTTAAGTGTGACACAAGAACTGTTCATGTTGTCTCACTTAATCTCACTTCCTATGGTATCAACTCCACCATCCCCGTTTGGTTATCAAACCTTACTCGCCTCGTGCATCTAGACCTTAGCGATAACAGCTTCCATGGGGGAATACCAGATTCTATTGGAAACTTGAGCTCTCTTTCTTCCATGGACCTTTCATTCAATTATTTGTCTGGTCCAATACCAGATTCTATTGGAAGCTTGAGCTCTCTTTCTTCCATGGACCTTTCAGGAAATCAATTGTCTGGTCGAATACCAGATTCTATTGGAAGCTTGAGCTCTCTTTCTTCCATGGACCTTTCAGGAAATCAATTGTCTGGTCGAATACCAGATTCTATTGGAAACTTGAGCTCTCTTTCTTACATGGTCCTTTTATATAACCAATTTTCTGGTCGAATACCAGATTCAATTGGAAGCTTGAGCTCTCTTTATATCATCTCCCTTTCATTGAATCAATTGTCTGGTCGAATACCAGATTCTATTGGAAACTTGAGCTCTCTTTCTCAGATGGACCTTGAATATAATCAATTGTGTGGTCCAATACCTCCCTCACTTGGTGGCCTATCATCTCTAACAGACCTCTATCTTCGGCATAATCAATTGAATGGGAGCATACCTGAAAGCATTGGACTACTCACCAGCCTACAATGGCTCGATCTTGGTTTTAATCAATTGAGTGGGAACATGCCCACTAGTCTTGGTCAGCTTTCAAACCTCTATTCCCTTAATCTTAATGGTAACCAATTGAGTGGGGTTGTTTCTGAACATCACTTCACCAAACTCTACAATCTAACCTGGTTGGGGTTGTCTGGTAATTCATTGATAACGTTGAATATGAGCCGTCATTGGATTCCTCCCTTCCAATTGGACTATTTGAATTTAAGCTCCTGCTGGAACATGGGACCCCAATTCCCAAACTGGCTTCAAACACAAACACATCTTGAAGACTTAGATCTTTCAAATTCGAGTATTAGGGATACAATACCAGAGTGGTTTCAGAACATCTCCTCTCATCTTCGAATCTTGGATCTGTCCGACAACGAGATCCATGGAAATCTGCCACGAATAATAGCGAATAACAACACAGGTATGCAATTACTGGATAATAACTTTTTATCTTTGCAATTTTGTCCCGGTGGTAAGAGAAATTTTTGGATAAAAACGTTTATAAATATTTATATTTGAGGTTATAAGCTTTTCTTACACCATTGTTGAATTTAGCCTCTATTTTAATTTGTGCGAGTATAAAAGACTTTTTACATTTTAACTTTTTATAAATATTCGGATTTTGACAATAAATAAAAGTAATTTTAACTTTAAAAATAATTTACAAAAGTATTTTCTACAAATATAACATTCACTAATTAAATGATGTTTAAACTAGTAAATGATTAATCCTTATAACTAAATAGCCTAAAAATCCTCCTAATAATGGATAATAACATGTGAAAAAAATCAAGGGACAAAATTAGGAAAAAGAATTAGTGCATACCACATGTCACCTTTTTATAGTTTTAAGATGATTTTTAAGTTAAAAATTTATCATTCTCCTTGTTTATTATCTTTTTCTTTCACCTAATTGATTGAATCACATTACACCTCTCATGCTATATATATTTGTAAAAAAAAAAAGTTTATAAAATATTTGTGACCTCGCATTGCTAGTGGAAAACTTAAAATTATTGTTATTGGAAAAAAAATTTTTTTTCCATAAATACATTGTGTTTCTTTGTATATATGTTTTTGATAAACCTAAAAGCTTATTCGTGTCGGGTGAATAACTTTTACGTATATAAAACTCTAGATTTAAATTTAACTTTCTATTTTAGATTTAAATTTAAAATTTTTATCAAAACACGTAACTAGAGTTAGCGGTGGCCGGTTTCATTGCCGACAAACATTCAAAGTAAATATTTTATTATTATTTATGCCTTTTATGTAATAATTTTTTAACTGGTTTTAGCTTTTTTTTAAATAGTATTATTAAGAAGGTTGTTGAACTAGAGTTTATCTCCTTATATACTTCATCCGTCACATTTTAAATGTTATATTTTGACTTTTTAAATCTATTCTCAACTTTGAAGGTTAACATTTTTTTGTGTTATATAACACTTGATAATATATATATTATTAGGTATGGAAACCACTCACATACTAATATTTTAATATATATTGTAAAATTAATAAATGTTTGCCCCTCATGTTTCTTATGGATTAAAATATTAATATGTGAGAGGTTTTATACCTAATTTAGGTACATGACAGTCATATATTCTCATCACTCATATACATAGTATATATATATATATGGAAAAGTTAAATCAGAGACTCCTTATTTTAGGGACCATTATAGACACTTCTCAATCATTCATTTTTCATCATCTCCGACACACCATCATCTCCGACAACCACCATGATCCTCTCGCGACGGCGACCACCGCCACCACGACTTACACATGTGTAAGTACAACTATTGTACTTACACATGTGTAAGTTATACAACCACAATCACCACCACCACCATCATCTCCAACCACCACCATGATCCTCCGGCGACGGCAACCACCGCCACGACGACTTACACATGTGTAAGTGTATAAATTACATGTCCCTAATGTTCCCTAAAATAAGGAGTCCCTAATATAACCCAACCCTATATATCTATATATATATATCGGGGTTATATATATATAGGGGTTGGGTATAGGGATGGCAAAATTACCCGTACCCGATGGAGAACCCGATACCCGCACCCAATTTGACCAGGGATGGGCACGAGTATGGGGATGTAAATCCTAATCTCCGATGGGGATGGGGATGGGGATGGGAAACCGTCAATTCCCAATCCCCATACCCGAACCCGAAAATACTCTATATATTTATAAAAATCACTTTAAGTTCTTATCTGTATTCTAGAATCAATTTTAAGTTTTAGAGCTTTTATTTAATACTTTTTATGTGTTATACTTTATTAATCATTTACTTAACATATAAATTAGTTTATACATAGAAAGAAAATATCGAAATACACATTCTTTTACATATTTTCTATTAAGATAAATTCATATTCTTTCAAAAAAAGGTATCCCCGATACCCGACAGGGACCCCCGATACCCGATGGGGACGGGTATGGAGATGTAATTTAATTTCCCGACAGGGATAGGGATGGGGACGGGGATGGGGATTACAAGTAAAAATCGGATACGGGGATGGGGATTGAGATCCCCGACAATACCCGCCCCGTTGCCATCCCTAGTTGGGTATTGTAAAACAAACATTAAAGTAAAACAAATAAGACAAGATCTTGACCCTTACATCATGGTTAAATTGATGCACGAAGATTAACGTAGCAATTGATGCACAATGATATTCATGATGCACGGTGATCGCCATATAAGAAAAACCTATTGTTTTATTTGTTTTACTTTAATGCTTGTTTTATTTTACCTAAAACATATATATATATATATATATATATTAATAGATTGAGTTTTAAACAAATATTAATTGATATAACATCAACTACTAAGTGATACAAACAAAAGTATTAACGGTCAAAGTTAAATGAAAAGACTTTAAATGTCAAATCATGACATTTCAAAAGGGACGTAGAGAGTGTAAGTTTTAAGTAGACTAACGATTTCCCCAAGTTAATCCAACACAACTTGTCTTAGAACTTTTAACACGACTAATGGTTTCCCAACTCCAATCCAGGTCTCCGAGTTATTGCTCTTGGGAAAAACTGTTTCACTGGAAGCGTCCCAACCCATTTATGCGAGCTACATAGTATAGAAGTGTTTGATTTATCACATAATAATTTTTTTGGAATTCTTCCCGGTTGCTTAGGGAGCTTGACTTATTTGCGAGTGATGGATCTTACAAGTAACAATATAACGGGTGATATTCCAAAGTCATTGGGCCTTCTATATCAACTTGAGTCATTACACTTGGGTAACAACAAATTTGGGGGTAATCTCCCAGTGTCTCTACAAAACTTGAAAAACTTGGTCACTATGGATTTGGGAAACAATTTGTTGACGGGTAATATCCCTTTTTGGATTGGAAAAAAGCTATCAAAGCTTAGAATTTTAAATCTCCAATCAAATATGTTCATAGGTATGCTTCCACTAGAACTATGTCAAATCAAAACTCTTCAACAGTTAAACCTCGCAAATAATAAGATAACTGGAAATATCCCTCATTGCTTTTGTAATTTAACTGGTATGATCATCAAGAGTGATGTCGAGTTACAAGAAAGTAATGAATATGAAGAAAATATTGAAGCTTGCATAAAGGGAATTGTACTAAAGTACACTAGCACACTTCAGTTTCTTGTATCCTTGGACCTCTCAAGCAACAA
This sequence comes from Erigeron canadensis, assembly GCF_010389155.1. Classification (NCBI taxonomy): domain Eukaryota; kingdom Viridiplantae; phylum Streptophyta; class Magnoliopsida; order Asterales; family Asteraceae; genus Erigeron; species Erigeron canadensis. The sequence continues at coordinate 20,743,459 of NC_057761.1, forward strand.
AATTATAGGTGAAATTCCTGATGTGTTGATGAACCTTGAAAAATTGACAAATTTGAATCTTTCGAGAAACGAATTAAGTGAACACATACCTACAATGATCGGAAATTTAAAGTCATTGGAATCATTAGATTTGTCGAAGAACAAGTTGTCTGGGAAAATTCCTCCAAGTTTAGCTAGCTTGAACTTTCTAGGCTATTTGAACCTATCGTTCAATAAATTATCTGGTATAGTACCAATTGGAAATCATCTCCAGACTTTTGATGTTGCTATGTATGAAGGGAATAACGGACTATGTGGATTATTATTGAGGAGTTGCGAAACAAACAATAAATCAAACACTCATGTTGGTGATAATGAAGGTGAAAATGGCATAAAAGGTTTCTCGTGGTTTTATGCTGGTATGATCCCGGGATTTGTTGTAGGCTTCATGGGACTTTTTGTTAGCTTTCACTATATTAGGATTTGGAGGGTAGTTTACTTTGAGATGATAGAGAATGTTTACACTTTTCTAACTATCTCAATTATAATGACTTTTGCTCGACTAAGGAAAAAGTTTTTCTAATGAGGTATTTGAATTCAGAAACACTACTTTTTGTAAGTATATTTGATAATGTATTTCATGTTGTAGTTTGACTATTAAATAAATGCGTATAACTAAGCATGTGGTTGTTTAATAGGATATTTATGGGTTCAAAATAAGTTATGCTACGACATTTTGATACGGGCATTCTGGTCATCAAACGGATATACTTCAAGACTATGTTGGAAGATGTCCGAGATGCGTGTTTTATTGAAGAAAAGAGGTTTTGATGTTTATTATTGTGTTTAGAGTAATATTTTACTCTAGTATTGTTTCTACTATAACTTTGTGTTTAATAGTGGAACATAGGTTGTGTATTATCTCATATTAAAAAGAGTTTGTCAAAATATTATATTTATTCGGGTATGTTGTAATTAGTGGGCTAAAATACATTATGTTATCATGCATATAAAGAATCTTCCATGTATTCTTGAGCATACAAAAGAGCAAGCATTATAACTAAACTAACCTTTTATCCGACTCTTAAAGGTGAAACAAAATCCATATTGACATATTTATTAGCAAGTAATAACACACCTTAATATTATTAATATGGTAAAATTATTGCAATAATGATTGTTAATATTATTGTGATTTTATAGTATTGAGCTTTTTCTAACAACAAATTGTTAACACTAAAAAAAAAATTTATATATATATATATGCACACGAGAGAAATTACTCGCGCGTTGCGGTGGTAAGATGGTGGGATGATAGGTAATAGAGTGTGATAGATCATAGGAGATGATAGGTCATAGCGTATGCTAGCCAAATGCTTTATCCATACGGACTCCGCCCTCGGATTTAAAAATTCGTCGAAAGTACATCGAATGATATCTCTGATAAAAGAGCATGAAATTTTAAGAACAACCATATAATTTTTATAAGAGAAAATGTCACAAATGGTCCATGTGGTTTGTCATATTCGCATTTTGACCCCTGTGCTTTTTTTTCTCCGTTGCAACTGGTCATTGTCTTTTTTGTTTTCGTTGCCAAAAGCCCCTGGCACAACCACAAGGACTATATGTGATAAAAAGAGTTTTATATATATACACTTTATAAGTTTTTATACAAAAATAATATATATATATATATATAGAGAGAGAGGGGGGGGGGGGGGGGGGGGGGAGAGAGGCACTTTGCTTTTTTCACCAAAACTTGTTTCAATCTTTCAATGATCCTTTTATCTTTCTTTCTCAATTTCAGATCTAATCATGCCTAAAAACCATAAAAAAGATGAGAAAAAAAAACCTAAAGATTCTACCAATTTAAGTTTTCCATTTTTGAACCAAATAACATTTGGTGTTCTTTACAATCTGGTCAATCCAACGTTGATTATTTTGGTTGATTCTTGAAATGAAAATGCAAATAAATCTCGTCCTATTTCTTCTTTTGATTGATTCTTGCATTCGGGCAAATCATTAGGTTCAATTTCATAGAGAAATCAGTGGTAGAAAGTTGCACACCAGGAGTTCGATAAAATGCCTTAATGAAACCAGTTTCAGTTTGTTTTCAAGGCTAAATTCGACACTTTCAAAAGGATTTCCAGATATTATATATATATATATAATCAGAGGCAAGGATTTACATGTTAATTAGTGGTAGATATATATGTCACTTTTTGAACCGACATCACATGTAGCGAGATGATACCGCATGTCTTTAGTAAATGGTAGATATATATGTGTTTCTTTTTAGATTCTTTGTTCCTATTCATCATAAGATTTTGGGATTTGTTGGTGGTGTTGTCAATAATAATGATGAAAATGAGTCAGTTGGACACTGTTATTACTGCTTAAATCTCTAGAAGAAATGAAGAAAGATGTGTTGTATTTAAATTGTGAAGATTAAATACTTGCTTGTTGATGTTCTTATTGATATGAAGGCGATGTTCTTTTTGAGATAATATATCATCCCCTCCTATACATATAATAGATAGAAACAGATACAAATATACAATATATGTATAAATATAAATGTATATATATAGAGAGAACGGATTGATGAACTCATGGAAACAAGAGATATGAGATATGTTAAGGAAAGAACATGGGATCCTCCTATATATATTTTATGAGATATGTATATATTATGGTGGTGGGGATGGTAGCCTGAAAAAAGGAGGAAGAAGAGGAAGAAGAAGGATTTTTTTTTTAATCACAAATAGTCCCTGCAATTACAAAATGGACGATTATGTTGGCGTATTGTTGTCTACGACCCATTAAAAGGCTGAAGACAATTAGGGCAACAGGCCTGATTTTAGCCAACCCCATTACATAGGCCCGTTCCAAATTTAGGAAACTTGGGGAGCAAGTTTAGCAACCCTAATTGTAGCCTATAATCTCTTATCTCTTGTACATGTAATTTGGGTTGAGGGATTCAATAAAGAAAAATCAGTTGCCCCCGTGGATTAGTTCACACAGTTTAGTGTGAGATACCATGTTAAATCTTGGTGTTCCTTGTCTTTTCTTTTCTGTTTAAATTCCAAATTCGTGTGTGTTTTAAATCAGAACGTGTAACTTTGTTCCTAACAAGCGACATCAAAGCCAAGGTTAACGGCTTCCAAGGTTCTGATTCACACAGATCACACAAATCCGTCACCCAGATTAGAGTTCCGGCCAAGACCAGCCACCGCAACAACCGCCATCAACCAGAACAGCCAGATCAGCCAAAGACTAAAGCTCGGGCAAAGCTGATTTAAGCAATATTAGGTCTGCTTTGGTCAGATGCAGGTTTGATTTAGGCAGATTTAGGTCTGAATTGGGCAGTTTAGGGTTCCGGCAATAATGTTTTGGGCAGTTCCGGGTCTGATTTTGGTTGATCAGGGTTCAGTTGGGCAGATTAGAGCTTGATTTGGCACATTGGGGTTTTTAGGGGGTTAGTGAATTAAAAGGAGGAAGAACTGGTTTTTGGGATAGTAGGGGCTGTTCCTAGAGTGTGTATAACAGCAGAAAATAGAGACTGTTCACAGTAGGGGCTGTTTCAAGTCTCCTTGGGACGGTAGGGATGTTTCAAAGCTGTTTTTGCAGGACTGTTTTGATCAGATACCTTCAACCGAGTTTTATTCTTCCTTTTTGCCAAGTATAATAACGAGGAAACATGACCACTTGTTCTTGCGGCAGAAGTCATTTCAACCAGAAGAGCAGAAGCGAATGGGAAAAATTCATCAAGCAGGAGGCTTTGAACCAGGTTACCCTTAGCTATAAAAAAGGGGTGGGGGGGAAAGCGAGACCTTACCTCTTTTTCCAGGCCTGTTCGGACAGGGGGGGGGGACATAGAAGCAGAAGGCTCAGTACTTGTTCTTTTTATTTTGTTGTTTGTTGTTGAGAAAGAATTAATTGGGTAGTTAAGGTCAGATCAAAATTTTCAGCACGGTGTGTTGATGTTGAGTTCTTTGCGGGCCTTGATTGGCTTGTTCATGATAAGAGGAGACCGTCGTGTTGCATGAAAAACAGGCAGTAAGGATCCATCAAAGCAGGTGGCTTTGGATTCTTCTTGTTTAGCAACATGAAAGAAAACAGGTGGCTTGTTTTCTTGGTTGGTGGAGATGTTTCTTTCAACAAGCATGATCAGAAGAGGTTGGACATTTTTGGAATCAATGTCCGGAAAATCTCAAAGAATTGAACACTACAGAAGACTACAACTCAGACAGTGGATAGTGCTTCATTTAATGCTACCCACAGCAATGAAGCACTACAGAATCTGAAAGTTGGGGATTTTGAAATGGTAAGACTGGCGAACATGAATTTCTTGATGTGTAGGGCATGGTTGACATAGATTTGAAGACTCCAACCGGTTTATGGACTTTGAAAGTCCTGGTTACTCCAGTCTGGACAGTTGATTTTGTCAAGCAGTTGGATGATTATGGTATGAGGTAAGTTCGGGAACTGGCTGTAGAGAGTCATCAAGGGAATTCTAGTCGTGGCTCGAGCTAAGAAATGGGGTTCGCGTTATTTAGTCAGTTTATCGCCTGAGGGAGTGACCATCCCAGTTCAGAAGAAAACAAAATCTGGTTCACAGAATCTCGTGGGCAGAAGAAGGTTTGTTTTGCAAATGGCAAACCCAGAGGTACAGGTTAGATACAGGTTGAACGTGCTAGGAAAGGTTCAGAGAAACCAGTCAGGGTTTTTATGACAGTGGGAGCATTGTGTTGTGCTTCAGTCAAAGTTTCCAGATAGTGGGTTAAGAGAACCAGTATTCCAGCTGTTAAAGTCTCTCTAGTTTATTATCTGCTTTAAAGGAGAGTGTTTGTTCTCAGGATTTCTCATGATCCGGCAGTTCGTTTCAGTGGGAGCCGGTAGAGACAAAGAACAAGTCAGGGGCAGAGATTTCCATGACTGATGGGTTGAAGCTCAGTGGGAGCTTTAACGGGCCTTCAGGTTATTTGGAGAAAGCCAAAGGGATAAATAGGACGCAATGAAGATTGAGATTTAGTTCTTAATACAGATGTACGGAAGAGATTGAAGATGGTGCAGTTCGAGGTCCGAAGACACCAAATGGGAGATTGTTGGCGTATTGTTGTCTACGACCCATTAAAAGGCTGAAGACAATTAGGACAACATGCCTGATTTTAGCCAGCACCATTACATAGGCCAGTTTCAAATTTAGGAAACTTAGGGAGCAAGTTTAGCAACCCTAATTTTAGCCAGCACCATTACATAGGCTAGTTCCAAATAAGAAAACCTCTTTACCCCCGTGGATGAGTTCACACAGTTTAGTGTGAGATACCACGTTAAATCTTGTGTCCTTCCTTCTTGTTCTTTTCTGATTCTCAATTGTGTGTGTGTGCAGTTTATTCCTAACAGATTATGCGCTCACGTGATATGCACGTGAGGGATTAAACAACCAAATTTAACAAAAGTTAGTGTCAGTGGCTTCTGGAAACAAAAACGAAAAAGAAAGGGACCAGTTGCAACGAAAAAAAAGTACAGGGGTCAAAATGTGAGTATGACAAACCATAGGGACCATTTGTGACATTTTTATCGATGTATGGGTTTTGAGATAAAAGATTTTGAATGAATTAGATGAATAAAATGATTTATGGAGGAGAGAGAAAAAATGAGTGGTTGAGATTTGATGAGAGGGATGAAAATGAAAGTTGAAAGTTGTGGGACATTGATGTATGGTACATCATGCATTATCATGTGTACATTGTTGAAATTAAAAGTTAAAACCTGAGTTGCATTATAATATAAAATAGATATCTATATAATTATTAAAACAATAGTTAGCTGGAGGATTTTAAAGCATATTCAACTTAAAACTAGCTTATAACATTGTCACATAGGATTAATCCCACATGGCATCTCCATATTTTTTTTTTTGATAATATCTATAAACCTTATATCTATTTATGTATATCCAAAAGCATTAAACAAATATATATGAAATCTATAAAATCATATCTTATATAAAATACCAAATCTTATAATAAATCCTTTCCAAACGCCGTCTGTGAATAAGTCCATATTATGGCTATAAACATAAACAATGTAATTTATTATTAATTAATGTTACAAAAAAAAAAAAATCTATCGTACCAACCCTTCCTGCAAGAAATACCAACACCTCATCTCAAAAGTCTTTCAAGTTTCAATACAAAAACTTTGATATTTTCATATTAGTATAACCGAAGCTTTGCAAGAAATTAATCGCAATCTATATTCAAAGTAGGTTACTTTATTTATTATTTTTATTAATGTAGTTTGTTATTCTTAATATTAATATTATATAATATTAATATTATATAATAGTGTTTTTTTTCCCAATCTTTATGTTGTTATTGTTATTGTTATTTTGTTAGTATTAGTTTCTTTAATATTAAGGCTCAAATGTTGGGACATGAAGATAAATTGAAGATAAATTAGCATAGGAAAAGAATTTCTATTTATTTAATACCTACGAATTTTTAGAGGAACCATCTTTAGTAGATAGTTGTGTTTATACAAGAATACCTGCGTAATACGGCGGCGAGCCGACGATAACGGTAGTGTGATGCCGGCGAAGGATAGTGACGGTGGTGACGACATCAATTAGTGTAGGTAAAGGTATTTGATTTAAAGGGGATTAGTTGAAATATTTTATTTTGGAAAACGGCAAATCCTCCTAACCAAATAAATCCTCCTAATACATTAAGAAGGTGACATGTGGTATCCACTAATTTTCTTTCTTATTCTTGCTTCCTGACATTTTCATATGTCATCATCTTATAGTTAGGAGGGTTATTAGGCTATTTGGTTAGAAAAATTAATCATTTCCCATTTTATAATATAATGAACTAATGGTGTAATTTAATATTAAGGGTTGATGGTGATTTAATTCATTAAGGAAATTTTGGTCATTTACATGTCTCATTTTTTTTAAACTTTCAACACGAGCTTATAATTTTTATATGGTGATACAGATACAGATATATACATACACATTTACCAATATATGATAGGATGAATCCTTAAAAAAAGTAGTAATATTAAGGTTTATATTTAAAACAAAACAATACAGGACTTAAATTGTTTAGATGAGATCAATCATTAATTCATATAATTCTTTTCAAATAAAGATTTTACTTTTGTTCATGATGCACGTTTATTAATGTCAATATTAAAAGTTTAAAAAAACTCAATACAACAACCGTACATCGTGCGGGTAAAAAATCTAGTATAATTATATATGTGTGTGTGTCCAATGGTCCAGAACGATAACATACAATACATGCTGTCATAAGGTGCAAAAGCTGACGAGTCCACACTTAAATTAGTTGTAATGAAAAATAGTTACAGTTAAGCAGCTCTAGCCAACAAACTTTCTTAACTCTAATATACAATAATTATTCCTCCTAATACAATTTAATCAAATTGACTGTATAGAAACAGTTTTTACAGCAAAACAAATATACATGTTTCATATAATACATGAAACAATCAGCTATATAGTTGTATATTACCCTATATCTGGTTAGTTATTTCATTTAGCTTTTGCCAAAAGACTAAATGCATAATTGCCTAACAAGTAGTTATAATGTCACCTTCAAATGAGAGGGTCTTAATTCATTGCTTGATGGACCGAAGCTCCCACCTTCCTTCTCCATCGATCGCAATTCCATTGAGTGGAATGGTATTAAAGCAGGACGCTCAAAGGCAAAAAATTTAAAACTATTTACTTTAGTGGTTAAAAAAACTTAATAAAGAATATACAAAATGGGTTTTACTTGCAAGTAGCAAGTTCAACCAATTAACATAGAATTGTTCAGGTAACAATTATTTTCAGGTCATAGTGGATTAATGGTTATACCAACTCTAAATACGATTTCAATGAACTAAGAATGTCAAAAGTCATCTCCAATGATTTATTACAATGCATAAAAGCTCATACATCACTTTATGAAAGATGTTAAGATCACTGATACGAGGCATAGAACTTTTGTTATCAATAGTAATACATCAAGAATCTATAAATTAAAAATGTGATAGTGGGTTGGCCCAGCGGTCACCACAATCGGTTTCACCTCTGGATAAGATTTACCCATTTCACCCGCACCCATTATAAGACGTAGATTTAGCCATCACCTATATTTATTTGTTGCAAGAGAACACTAGTAGGTACCTGTGATGATGTAATAAGCGTAATGCCTAGATCACGAGCAAGCCTGTAAAGCTGCTCTTCAACATCCACACTTGTAGCACTAGAATGAATACAAAAGGAAAATAAATATATATAAAGCAAGATTGGTAATGAATCCTTTCCTTGTGTGTAAACTATGTTTACTTACTTGGTGCATTCATTAAGGACACCAAACCGAGGCTTGTGAAAAAATAACCGGGCCTTAAATAACAGAAAAAATTAGAAGGCTGAACATATGGATTTGACACATAATCTTATATGAAGATCCCATGATCAAGGATCTAAAAGAGAAGCTCACCATGGCTAATCTCTGTTGTTCCCCAAGAGAAAGGATGTCTTCCCAGTTTTGACTAGCCTCCCAGCTTCCTTCCCTTTCAAAAAGGTAAGATAATTTCACATTCTCTAGGATCGTTCTGAGATGCACATTTAGAATATTTGCGTCAACGCCATCGTTTTGCCCTGGAAAAATTGCATAAACATGTCATGTGATATCTTTATAATTAAAATAATTAAACAACTTTGTTTTCTTTTATTATCCATGTTGTGGCATATCCCACGAAAAACCTTGTCTATTATATCACTACCCTTATCACAAGTGAAGATGGCAATCACACCATCACATATGACCATCTCAATTTATTTACTTGGGAACGACAGAAGTCATATCGGTTAATAGTCACCATATGCATATTATTCAAATATTATCAACCACCTAATTCTATTTAGGCAAAACAAACCTAAAAAAATAGTACTCGTATACCTTTTAAAACGATAAATATTTATAATACTTAATACATTAAACGTAGTTAACCCGACGCAACCCATCTTGGTTCAGTAAACAAAAAAATCCCTCTTTGACCTCCATTAAAAGATTACTTTTTCCAACCTAAATCCATCTTGAATAAAATACATTTGTTTTGAAACGAACTCCTTTTGACACATTATGCAACCGTCTCGACCCTCACATTTTCCCAACTCTAGAAGATATAGAAAACATAAGCAATAACGGTAGAAAAAAACTCACCTTCTCGATACAAACTTAACGCCTTTGCCCTCTTTTCTGCTTGGTCATGTGAGAGAGGATAGATAATTTGATCTCGTAATGTTCCCAAACAAGTATACGGTTTCTGGGGAATGTATAATATACCACAATTGAATTCACCAACATCATTAACATTGTGGGAAGGTTTATGAATGTGTCCACTGACAATAGGCCAAAGACCACGAAGAGCCCTGAACACCGAACTTTTCCCACTACCATTTGGACCTTCAATATTATGTTTGAATTGTTAGAAATATGTAGATGAGGAATAATTATACAAAGAATATATTTTCACTAACCAGTAAGAAGAAGGCTTTTCCCTGGTACTATATTACACGTCAACCTCCTTGCTAACAATTTCTGTGATGGCGTAATTATATCAACCTCCGAAATAAAGATACCGTCCTCATTTTTGAAATGCATCTCATCGGACTGTGATGAAGTGCCAACAGTCTCATCTGTAAAATATTACCATGATCAGTTGAAATTCATAAATCAAGGCAATCCTCAATTATAGGAGGGACATGACAATAAAGCATAACTACAGGTGGAAACTTCAATAGAAATACCGATTTACATATAAATGGTTTGATTTTTGGGAGTATTTTATACAAAACAGATCAAACCAAATGGTTCAATTAGAAGGAAACAAGGTAGACCAGTCCCATGTCTGCTCTTACTGTAAGATGAACCTTTTAACTGAGCCAGTTTTGGCCAGTTACCCAACCCATCAGCCTGCATATGCTGCGAAAATAATTATAACTTATGACGGCCTTCATAAATCAACATATAAAACAGTTCAATCTAAAAGTAAGGCGATTAATATAACCCACCATAAAAACAAACACAGAATAACAAAAACAAGGAACTAATTAGAATTACTTGATAACAGAGAATACACTAACCAGATTGTGCAGCATCGAGAAGCTCTTCAAGTTCAAAAATCCGATTAACACCACCAGAGAGTTCAATGAACTTTCTATGCAGCTCCAGAATGTCACCAAAAGCCAAGAAGCTTTGAGATACAACAGATGCCAAAAACCGCAATGCATGTGCCAGCTCACCTGGGAATAATGATTTATCTCAAACAAATCAAATGGAAATACATGCTAGAAAATAAGGCAAATGGGTCAAATATATACGGAATAGGTTAAAGGGAGAATGGGTTTAAGTTTCTAAAGTTGCCCAAATAAAGAACACATAGCCTCCTTATTTGTTTTAATCCCAAAATTAGATAAGCATCATTAAACTATCGTTTTTGCAATCAATGAAATGTATAGAACTATAAAATTGAAAAAAATGTGACTGGGGTCAATCCAGCTAACCCACAAAATCACCTTGAGTGGAGGTCAATGAACGGTGAGCTTTGTGCTCCATGGCATATAACAAGCTCAATCCCCAAGTAACATTGTGAGGCAGTTGTTTCGTAACAAAATCATCCAGTACGCCAAATAACCATTTCTTCCTCAGCAGCATTTTGGCATGAGCCAGAAGCTCATTAAATCTTGACTCGATCATCTGCCAGCAATAATGTATAAATCCGAAGTATTATAAAATGATACATTAGAGATGTACATATTCAAAATTTTCCTGCACAGTGCACACTGGCATAACTGGAGTATATCAATGATTTATTATTGTTGGAATAAAAGCCAGTGATACCGTAATAATAGAGACGTACTATATTGACTAAATAAACTTCATCTCTCTAAATTACTTCTCAATAGATGAATAGAAGCATACCAAGCATATTAGTTGTAGAACTATCATATAGGTGTTCAGCAATTACAGACAACAAACTTTCAAATGATTTTTTCCAGTATGCTTAGGCCAGTTATACTTGTGCCTTGTAAAGAATTATTCAAGTAAAAGGAGTTACCGCTCTTTCTCGAGCACCACCTCCGAAAAACGCAACAGACTCAGCATGGGTACGCAGCCTCTCATGCATGAACCTGGATGACGCAGATTATAACATGTCAGAAATATCCAAAAAGCTTCATTGCTTAAAACAAGGTGAAAACATATTAAGAGCACAATAATAACCTATAGCTGTATACCTTTTCTACATCAAGAATTTGACAGCTTTGGCCTTAAGACTGTATTCTCACTCACACATGCTTGTGTTATGTTAACAAAAGCTCAGTAACTACTCAATATTAAACATGAAACCCAATACAGACTTCCACTAGCTTTTCAACTCAAAAGGTACCCGGGCATACAAAGATAAATGTTACAACTGTTTGCACTCTTTGAACCATTTATGAATTGACTTATTATATTTTGGGTTGCAAAATATAAATACGATGCACTTGGCATATATAACGGACAATGAGTTTGAATTAACATTTGGCTTTCTTACATCACGCATGTTATTGTTCTATATAATGCATTAATGCGTCAATTTTAATCATGGTACCTTATAGAATAGAAACGACTAAGTTTGTGATATCAACATACTCATCAAAATATTTCTCCAGTTGACATTGAGAACCTTTACTCCTTTGCATGTCTATATTTTCCATGTCTGGACATAGAGATGAGTACAACGACCTCTATTCTACCATTATTGCACGTAATCCCTGATACATCTGAGCTATCTATTTCTTAGTGCTGACGACTCAATGTTCAAAATGCATTTTTTCATAGAAATCATAAGGAAATATTCTACTAAAACAGCCTGAAACAGACCCCGTGGCAAGTTCATTTTCATTTCCTTGAAGAAATTTTACCTTCAAAGATCTTTGTTTATAGTTTATATATAAGAATGCATAGATCAACCATATCTTCATCAAGCAGCTGTTAACTCCAAGATTTCTCTTAATCCAAGATACAAGTTTTTCGCCGTCCTTAGGTTGCATAGGCATCATAGACAGGTACACAGTTTAAATATACTAGTCTGGATGGTACCTAAGTGTAACCTGTAGCTCTATAAATACACACCTTATCCCTTTTACACACAATTTTTTTTTAACAGCTTTTACACAATTAATACTAGCAAATAGCCTCTAACGATTTGTGATATACAAAATACATCAAATTTTAATTTCTGTAAAACATAACGCATGTTACTGTATGTCACCTTGTAATATGCTTCTTCCTCAAGTAATTCTTTAGTAAGTGTGAAGTCAAGTTGATCCTCCATCCGAGTGCAAGCCTGGCAGTCAAATGCCTTTACGTAACAAATAAGAAAAATAAATCAAATCCAGTCACTGACCAATGGCAAGCACAACACATTATATAGCTTGGGCGTGGTGTTCGTTTGTGTGTTGTTTGTTGCTTTCTTTGCGGTTTGTATAGGTACATGATGTCTTCAGAATGATAATGGATACCTCAAAGAAGGTGCAACAAATGATGAAGCCGCACTTTGAAGGACACTAACACCAATCAACCGTATGAAGGCTGCTTTATCTTGCTCCAAAACATACTTCACAGTCGTTCCTGTGAAGTCAAAACATTGACAATCAGAATATGTAGAATCATAATAAAAAACAAATGAAATAACATGAATTGAAGATACCATTTAAAGAAGCTATGCGATCTGATATCCATGTTCTTAAAACTACAAGAACAGCAAGAAGTTGGGCTCCTTGTTTATCTAGTACTGTTAGCACCTAAAATTAGAACTAGAATGGTTAAGCGGATCATCTAGGAACTAACAGGCATCTGAAATACTTTCATCCGGTGCATTTACAGGAAAAGGCTAACTTTACTTGATTCAGTGGCAAAGTAACTCATCCCATTGTTTTAAACAAAAATCCATACATGGAAAGAGCTGAGTGTGTAAGTTTTTCATGTTGATCATTTTATTGAAATAGATGTGTCATTGCTATGAGAAGAGTAATCATTGTATACTCAACATAAAGACTTATATTAGCCTAAAAAAAAGCAAAGACAAAATTTTAGCCTTTGAAATAGCTTAATTATATAACTTCGTTTAGGAAGTCGGAACATTTCGATACATGATAATAGATACAATTATCATATATCTTGCTGATTTGATGTTGTTGATCATGATATATGGTTCTGGTGGAGAACGTCAAAGCTAACCCACTAATACTAACTGCATGGGTCAAGATCATATCAACACCTCCACCACCTAATAGATTTCAGAAGTTTGATTATCTGGCATCCCCAAGACTAGATCTATTAGATACCAATATAAGGTAAAAACAAAGATATCATAATTGACATACATTGTTTGTATTTTCAAATGCACGTTGCACTGCCATAGCATCACTTTGACGTTCTGATTCAGACGACTTTAGTTTAGAAGACTGAATACCATTACCATTACGAATTAGGGAATCCTCCCTGTAGATTATTTTAAGCTGTAAAATGCAAGCAATGGTATATACAATCCACATAGCTCTAAAAACATTTAAGTAAAAATAATGGTGACATTTAAATCCACAATGTAGGCCACGAAGGTGAGTTTTTCCCAAGGTCTCAAATCTTGGGTTTCTCATCTCAAGGTATTATCCATGAGAAAGGGGTTGGAGGTCTAGCGATTTGTTGGTTAAAATCCAAACTAACTTTAAAAAAAAAAGTTATGACCCCCTCTATATATAGAGATCTTCTAAATTAAAATATATATTGGTATATATTCCAGTGAAAAAATATTAACATAATGAACAAAATTAAACCTTATTACCAGTGAAAAGTTGTAAACGTAATTGGGAAAAAAAACACAAAGTAATAGAGCATTTACAAATCCGTCAAAACTTCCTTGAAAACAACCTTCTTCTTTCTTATCTAGGGAAATAATATTGCTACAATAATATTTAGCCATTTACAACAATACCTGCATTATAAAGTTGTAGATTGTACAATAAAATTTGTACATTTATTGTAGATAACTAATTAATGTTGTAGCAAAATCACTTCCCAATATTTAATATCTAATATCTAATACTATCTTATAAAACATTTGTTTTTTTTTTTTTTTCAAATCTCAATTAATTAATTGAACTACCTAAATTACCAATCTTCTTTATTCACTAATATAAACACCTCTACCTAATATACCTATAATACCTTTAAATCTCAACTATTCATTATTCTCTTTCTCCTTAAATCTCAACCACTCTTTTTTCCATCTCTTACATAAATCATTTTATTCCTCTAAATCATTTTATTCCCAATGAGCTCTTACGGCTAAGGTATTTGGTTATGATACTGTATAACTTGACCTATAACTACCACCATCTCACCGACGCAACGCAAGGGCAATATCTTATATCTCTCGTAGAGTATAATGTCTCTCATCTTGATAAGACATCCAATGACGTCTAATAGCGATCTTATAATTATGGGCCTGATAGTGTTAGGGGAAAATACTATCTTATACTTATGGCACTTGGTTGATATCTATGTACTTGGGCAGTTTTGTTAAAAGCGACGTTGAAGGTCTTCGGGAAAACAGTGACACACTCGGTCAAAACATTCTTTTATTGAGCTACCGAGTACTTAAATAGTAAATTATTGCAAAAACACAAGTTGAACTAATAGTATAAAATACTAAAAAATTCTATTAGTACTTAATAATACCAATCACTAAACACATTGATATGAAAACGTCAATAATAATAATAATAATAATTAATATTGCAGAAATAACATCTAAGAAAAAACAATATGAGTGATATTTTGGAACACACATTGAATAGTGTAAACATAAGCTAAAAACACATCGATAGTTAAGTACTTTTCATGTGATGAAACCCATAAAAAACGAGCATGGTACCTGCGCGTTGCGGCGAATACCATTGACATAGAATACAAGTGTCCCTATTTTCACTGGTGATAAGGTGAAGACGATGGACGGTGGAGGTGATGGTTGGATTCAGTGGCGGTTTTATATATAGTGGGGGGGGGGGGGGGGGTGTTCATTGGACCCCTATTAGGGAAAATTATTTTCAACAAAGCCCTTTATAAAATTTTGATGGATCCTCTTTAAAAATTTGGATTGAACCCCTTTAAATTTGGGAAGAAGAAAGAAAGCTCAATAAATTTAGTAGCTAAATTATTCAACGAGCCCTTATGTATATTGTGTTTATTTTTGCTACACTATCTTCTATAAAAATATATGATAATTATTAGTCAACTGATACGAGTATTTATAAGACAATAAATGAAGTTAATAAACTAATTTGCACAACAGAGTGATAATCTAACAATGTAGATGATTAGTATCGAGAAATTTATGATGAAATTTCAAAATTAGACACCCTCATCAAGTAGTATCTTATATATCTTATAAAAGTTGTAAGCCTGAATTAAGCGCTGATGGATTAAAGATTAATTGTGGATTAAAATAATTTACAGGTATTTATGATTTTACTTGAGTTATTAGATAGTGGCTGTAATTAAGAAATCAATGTTAAAGGATTAACAATTGATTAGGGCTTTTATGATTTTACTGCTTTGTTAGG
This sequence comes from Erigeron canadensis, assembly GCF_010389155.1. Taxonomy (NCBI): domain Eukaryota; kingdom Viridiplantae; phylum Streptophyta; class Magnoliopsida; order Asterales; family Asteraceae; genus Erigeron; species Erigeron canadensis. The sequence goes on from NC_057761.1 coordinate 20,759,132, forward strand.
ATTAATTATAGTGTGTTGTAGTAAATTGAATTGTTAATGATGACTTTTGAGCTATCTAATTCTATTGGGAGTCGAAAAGTTTTGTTACATATCTTCCTTCCGTATTAAAGTAGGTGTAGGTGTAAGAAGAATGGTATGGCAGCCGAAGAACAAGGTTTGATAACTCAAGGTATTAATTTATTCTCCTATATTTCTTGAAATTAATTTTTTCGTTATTGATTCTAAGTTTTTTTAGTTCAATATTGAATTTAGTTTCCTTCATGATGAATGTGGTGTTGTAGTATATATATGATTAGTTATGTCTTGCAGGTTTTTGACATGAATCAACACTTACCGTGGGATTTCCGGTTTCAATATTGGAATAGGGCTGAGGTATCTTATATTTATTTATCTATACATTATAGATATGATTACTTACTTAATTTGTATCAAAACTAAAATTATATTCTCTTTTATTGGTGTTATGTAGATACGTAATGACCAGGTTTCTTAGTTTTTCGATAGACAAAGTTTGAGGCATTTGTTGGGTTTTCGCTCAACTTAAACTCTTTGAAGATCACTTGCTGGTACAATAACAGGTAAGTTCATGTCCAAATTTACATATTTTCGTAACTATTTTTATTGATGCTTTTCTGGCTAACCAATCAAATTATGTGCTTAATACATTTTTCATTCTAAAGTTTGAGGCATTTATTTGTTTTCCGAAAAAGATTATATCACTACTGTTTTGTGGATATTGAAGATAAGGTTTCTTGATTTGATTGTCGGTTCCAATCTTGCTTTATGCCCGTGAGAAATTGACGAGGCTTTTAAATTTACTGTTAACCCAACTAACATCTTAAAGGTAATTAAACTGTATGGCTTTAATCCTTTTGAATTTTGTTAAAAGTCAGGTCATTACCAAGTAGTATTTTGGGGAAAACTATTGACATTTATTATCATGTTTGGGGCTAACTATTTTGGTGGTGTTTGTAGGTTGAACCAACTTACAAAAATATGGGCCTTTAAAAAATGCATATTTTGAACTAATATTGATTACAAAAACAACATTCAATGTCATTCATGTAGAACCCTTCATGTGAATAAAGATAACATTTTGAGTTCTCACAAAGCTCATCAAAGAATGTGAACAAATTTGAGTCCGTTTTGACCTTCTGACCGAAATGAGCTATAATTGGCAAAACTTCTCAATTCTATGAGTTTACAGTCTTACATATGGAAAGAAAAACTATTTTAACTTTTTTCAGCTCTCAAAGACTTTAATTTTTTCTATTCTAGCATTACAGTTTGGAATAAATGTGATAGCTTTTAGTGCGTTAATCCATTGACTGATGTAAATGTTCATTTTGATTTTTTATTTTTTTCATTTATATTTGGGTGTGTTATTTATTTTAATTTTTTTTGCAGCTATCACTGTACAGGATTCAATGAAAGGAATAAAATAGATATTAAAAGGTTGCCTATTAGCTCAAGTATGAATCGGTAAGCTGGTCTTTCTAGTTTTTTAATGATCATTATGGATATATTGCTTTCCATGAGGAACAATTTATCAAAAACAGTATGATATGAATGCACGGCCTCTGCTTTAGCTATTTGGATAATGAGAGTTTTTGGTGATAATTAGTTTTCTTAAGACTTCAAACATCATTGCAACTTAAGCTTAAAGGCATATCTAAGCACCCCTGTACGGTATAGGGCATGTGGGTCGGATGTATTTTCTGTAGTGACTTAAATTTCTATGATATATTTCCCGTTGATTATACACAAGAAAACATAACCTTTGCAGTAGCGATAAATAGGTCATGCGAACAAGGGCCCATGTCCGCACATCAAAAAGCTTCACATATCTTGAAACAACTTCTTTCAAGTTTGCCAAAATCCTGTATCAACTGGACTAAAACTATATTACAGATGACGATCATTCATGCAATTATTCTGTTAGTGAAAACTTGAAAGCTCTCCACTATGTTACCAACAGTACTGTCAAGCTGGAAATGGATCTCCAAAGAGAATTCCGTTATCATTAAGTTAAGATTCCGGTAAATCCCTCTATTTATATGGTTTAGGTCATACGGGTTAGGCGGGTTGGGTAATGTGTCAAAAAGAATCAAATTGTAACAGGTTATCTTTAGTAGTGAGTTAAAATACCTGTTGGGTTGGATTGATTTGCAACTTTTTTATTGGAATTTTTAAAATAAAAAATGTTATTCCCTTATATATATCATTTTTATCCATCCGACCCGTTTGAAATACAACAACATCCGAACTTACCAATTCTAAAATAAGAAGGTGTGAAATTGCTGACTCAAGTCCTATTTCGTTTTAAGTCATGTGTGAATGTTTGGACAAACAAATATCGCCAAGGGTCTTCCAGTTACATGAGACCTTACTAGTAGCCTTTGCTAGAAATTACGTATATAGTTGTTTGAAGATCTATAAAAAACGCCTGGACTGAATAATTTCTGTCAATATTTTGAAAAGTGTATTCTGATATGATTTGGACAGGTGAACTTTTACTCTCAGCTATCCGATTTGATACATTGAAGAGACCTGGCTAAGAACCACATGAAATGTATTTGAGTAATTCGAAAAAATATCAACTACAAGAGCAAGAAATGATCAGTTCCATTTTTGATAAAAAATATTGGCACAGTAGTCGTTTGTTACAAAGTTTTGATACGTATTTGACAAGGGCACCTTTGATGGAGTTCTGCCCAAGTACCTCAAGCTGAAGCCGCATAATTTTATTATAATTAGGGATGCAGTAAGCTGTAAGCGAGTTTCAATTTAAGAGTTCAGTCTCGAAATAAATAATGGTACTGAAGTCTCTTATAAATTTTTGATGTTTTTTGTCTAAGGAACTTATGGAGGACTTCTTCCAAAGTATCCTTTAGTTGAAGCTACAGAATATTATTATTTTAAATTATGCTGTAAGCAAGTCTCATATTAATTAGGTGCTCAATATTGAGCTTGAACGAATTACGCAGGTTCGCAAATCTAATTTTATAATTACAAGTTATATTTGTTTTTTACCACCAATTGAATGAAGATATTGCATCTGTAACATGCAAGTTCTTGGAAGAAAGTCGGGGTCTGTTTTATAATTACTCAAGGATTAATGACTTTACGATGTTGGTCTAATTGAAATAGTCTTAGCACTCTTTTTTGGAGGTCTTCTTGAAGAGTTTTTAATATTTTTCTTAGATCTCTATTGGAAAAAAGATTTATGCAATGAAAGTGGACGAAGGAACAAATTCATTGGATACTTTTATCAGACAAGCAATTGGACAGTTCTGCGCTGTGGATACAATTTCTTCATTAACAGGATCAACAAGGTTTGCTCAAATCTTCTTATTGTTCAAACTTAGCTTTTGATATGTAAAAATCTTAGATAGTTGCATATGGGTGGTCTAAATCATGAATGTTTGAGCCTACTTGGGCTAATTAACGTGTCAATGCTAAGCTAAATACTTATAATTATATATAGCTAAGAAAGTAAGCATTCAAAAGTAGCGTCCTCAGTGAGACGTAGAGACAGTGAGCTCTACCTTCTATCTAAGAAGGGTTCGTTTGGGAGTTGTTTATTATTCTTAGTCGGTTCAAGTAGTTTTTATATGTAAATTATAACATTCCAAGTGGCAGGAGTGGATTTCAACCTGATACTTTTGATGGGCTTCCCATGGATTCAAGTTTTCAAATCTTTTGTTGTGACAATAATAGATTAATAGGACTGTGCTGCTTACATAAGTATCCTCTGCTGAGGCTTTGTTTTTTTAGATCACAAAGTCTAATTAAATCACAGTAGTACTCATATTAGATTTAAAATAAGTCTAATACATAATTATGTCATGAAAGTATAACTAGAATTAGTTATGGTTGCAAGTCGTAGAAATAAAATCAAAAAAATATATATTAATTGAGTTAATTTTCTTAGTGCCCACACCAAAATATTGTGCCAACAAGATAACTAGACCTCTTCCATTGTGGGCGTTGTGGGGCATCGCCCTACTCGTTCTCAACTTCACATATGGCACCACCGCTAGGAAGACTCCGAGAACAAAAGGAGTGAGAAAAGTGGTGAGTTTGGGTTGAAACATGGGGTTTATCAACTAATAAAAAAAGTATGGATGATATAATGTGACAGTGGGATGAGGAGACAGGGTGTTCAAGATATAATGTGACAGTGGGATGAGGAGACAGGGTGTTCAAGAACAAGAAATGACTTATTCGTAATATCTTTGACTTATTCATAATATCCTTCGTCAAATATATTCAAGATTCATTCAAGATTCATTCGACTTTTTTATAGATGTGTCATAAAGTTTTTATAATATATATAATATTAACGTATATTATAAAAAATTTGGAAAAAAATAGAATGGAAAAGTTGTTAATTATTGAGAACTCGACAAGATTTTCTCTACAAACCCTTATTACATAGATTTAATCATATCTCAAATGTGGTAATAGTCTTTTATTATAGAGAGAGCAATCTATGTGACCAACCCTATAACCAGTGGTGGAACCAGGAATTAAGGTTAGGGTGAGAAGTTTTTTAAAAAAAACACAAACAAATGCCAACATACTTAATAATGGATCGATCCCTTTTTGCTTTGTCGTTATGGCTAGGGGTGAGAAAAACCGAACCGTAAAACCAAAAACCGAAAAAAGTCGAGAAAACTGAACCGACCAAACTGAAAACCGAACGATACTGGTTAGTTTTGTTTTCATTTTCTAAAAAGCTAATGAATTGGTTCGTGTTTTAGTTTTATATGCAAAAAAAGGGATCAAAAACCGAACCAACCGAACATGATATATTATAATTTATTTTATATTCATATTGTATTACATTTATATTCATTACTTATACTTAGTAAATATGTTGATATACTTAAACTATTTCCCTTTTTAGGATACATAACTATATAAATTGTATGTTTTAGATAAAAATAAACAATATAATCAATTCATTTTATCAAAAATTTAAACATTCAAAAAATACAATTAATAAATAAAAAACATCCGTATATTTTAATTTCTACATCATATTTTTTTTCCTTAACAATTGAAAGTTAAATTTATTAAATAATACATGAAAAACTATATATATATATATGTATATTTATAAAACGAAGCCAAAACCGAAACTGATCCAAACAGAACCAAAAAACAACAATAAACAAACCGAACCAAAACCGACTCCAATGGTTTTGTTTTTCTAAAAACCGAAGGGATCAGTTTGGGTTTTGGTTTTAGATAAAAACCGACTCAAACCGACTCATGCTCACCTTAGTTATGGATGTACAAATTTTACAAACCACAAGTAGTAATCTAGTATGAGTTAAATGGTTTCAATGTTTGATAGTCCCATTAATATCAATCTATCTTAAATGTCAAACTATGTCTATTTTAACCATAAAATGAACTAGTTAACTATGAGTTATAAAGCACCAAACTTTGACCACAAGTTATAATTCACAATCATCATTAGTTAAAATATGGAGAAATTGTCACAAATCGTCCCTATGGTTTGTTTTATTTGCATTTTCATCCCTGTGTTTTTTTTATCATTAGGTGTCCCAGTACTTTTCATTTTCATTGCTAGTCGTCCCTGCCACTAACAACCGTTAGTTTTCATTCGTAAAACCCCTCATGTGCAATGCACATGAGGGCATTTTCGTCCAGTTTGTAACTATAGGGACTATTTGTGATAAAACATCTTTGAGGGACAGTGACTATTTGTAATAAAAGACAAAAACTCATCATCTTCCTCCCTCTCTCACTCCCACCACCAGCCAAACTTCCGGCCACCTTCACAACCTCCTGCCGCCGCTCTTTTTCACCATAAAAAACTCTGGCGTCATCCCCAACAACAATTAGGGTTTCATCTTTAATCACAACAACGAAACCGTTGCCGCCGCCGTTGCGCCGTTACTCTACCGCCACTATCGTTGTTGTTTCGTTTTCTAGACATTACTACACGACTCCGTGACATCCGAGGAAAGTATGAAACGTAAGTATCGATCTTCTAAACAAACCCATTTTGTCTCTCTCTCTCTAAAAACCCTAATCTTTTCATTTTTCTTCTATTTTTGTCTCTCGTAGCCACGCACCACCTGACTACCAACACCTCACGACGGTTTCGAAAGAAGAAGAGATATTCAAGCTTCAACACAGGTCGTTATAGATCTGACCATGCTCGATTACTATGTTTTTCTCTTCTGTTTCGGTAACTATAGTGGGGTGGTGGTTCTCGGTTTCCGACGAACTTTTCCGGCAGTAGCTGGTGGTGGCCGGCCGGTCAGAAGTGAGGGTAGGAGTTGTGTGGGAGAAGGAATCCAAAGATTTTCTTTTAGTCCAATATTTTTATTACAAGTAGTACTTATGGTTACGAACTTGACAATTATACCCTCATGTGGATTGCACATGAGGGGTTTAACGGAGTAGAACTAACTACTGTTAGTGTTAAGGACGGTTGGCAATAAAAATGAAAAGTACATGGACACCTAATGATAAAAAAAAACACATGTATGAAAATGTGAATCGAACAAACCACATGAACGATTTGTGATAATTTCTCTAAATTTTGATAACAACCTATTAAAGATGTCAGTGTATTTCTAAACAATCATTACTAATAGTAAACTATCAACATCAACATAAGTAATAAAATAAAAAAAATATACTCCGTAAGAAAATTTGACATATACCAATAAAGGGATAAGGATTCTCTAAAGTTCAATAAACTTTATTGGTAAAGTTAAACAAATTTTGACCCTTGGATTATAATCAAAGGTCAAGATTCAAATATCAAGTTTGAATCTTGACCTTTAATTTTAATTAAAGGGTTGAGATATCTTGAACTTTACCTATAAAGTTCAATGAACTTTAGAAGAATCCTTATCCCTAATAAAGTGATTGTTGAATGTTTATTAGCAAGAAACACTCCCAAACCCAATTCTCTGAAAAAATGATTGTTTGATCTTTGCCTTTTGAACTTCTACTTTATTTTTTTTAGGCCAAAGTACTTTTTTCGTCCCTGTGTTTTTATGAATAAACACTTTACATCATCGCCGTTAACTTTTGGCTAAAATCGTCCCTATGGTTTGCATTTTGTCCTTGGATCCGTTAAATCCCTCACGTGCAACACGTAAGGGGCATATATGTCTTTTTCACCCATTTGTCCCTATGGTTAAGTGCAGAATTCGTCATTATGGTTTGTCTTTTTGTATTTTTCATCCTTGTATTTAACAAATTTCTAAACGAAGATTTAATCAAAAGCCAAAACAAACTCAAATCTAAAACATATATATACACCTACATATAAGGATCCACTTTAGTACCGACTAGTACAACTAATTTAATTTATTTTATTTTTCTAGAAAATGTTATAAAACTTACTATAATTTAATGAAAATAGTCAAAATATAATTACAATTCACTAAAAAAAAAAAAAAAACCAAATAGGTACTTTATAACAAAATACAAGAAAGTTCACAAATTACAAAAAATAACATTAAAGCATTATAAAAATAATTTTTAAAAAAATTCAAAAAATAAAAAATGTGAATACCAGAAGTACCGGAACGATAATGCCGAAAATATCAGAAATAGTTGTACCGGGGTACCCTCCAATACCGGTATTACGGGTAATACTACCGGTATTTAAAACATTGTATGTACGTGTTTACATTGATAGTGATTGAGCATATCCTCAAATATAAATATATAGGTTTTTGTTTTGTTTGGATTAAATTGCTACGGTAATTTTTGTTTGTTTTGTTTTTTTTGAAATTTTTTCCTACATTTGTTAACTCCGAGGACGAAAAATGCAAAAACGATAAACCACAGGGACGATTTTTGCACTTAACTCTATGAAAAGATGAAAATGCCCCTCATGTGACTTGCATGTGAGGGGGTTAATGATGTGCGTTTTATTTCTTGTCTTTAAATTTATGTTGTACAAGTAACTATCTAATCTAAACACACGTAACGAGCAAAGAACCCGGTCAGTGTAGTATAGCCTATTGGTAAGTTACAGGATCGTTCGCAGGGACGCGTTGCGTTACCTAGTCTAGTAGTACGTGTAATTTTAGTTTGTTTGGGGGTTTGTCACTAACTCCTAATAAACTAATACTTTTAACAGTAAATTAAAATCTAACCACACGCTTTGCAGTGAGAGGCTAATCTCACAGTAGTTTGGAAAAAGCAAATAACAGTAATTAAATTAAAATAATTGTTTGGCATCTCCGATCTCATGGTGCGACCAAATACTATTCTACTGGTTTGTTAGCTTGTTGGAAACTTAATCACAGTTCAGATTCTCGTTAGATTCACTTTGCTTAGTTAGTAGTGCTGTCGCTAGACTCACACCACCCTTTAAAACAAATTCTCTTTAGATTCATTGTTTTAAACATTAATGACCTAAAATTTGTGGTACTAATTCATCTTTTAATTACCTGGCTTTTAAGTCATGACTAGATATAATTCCCTCCGGTGACTACAGTGCTCGTTTCCAAGTCAAAGGATCGCGTCTCGCATTGTTAAGCTTCATGTTCAATTCATCCTAGTTACTATGGTTCTGGATCCCCCGGCTACAAGTGAATAACTTTTTACTTCTAGTTATAAACCGACTAGTCATTTTCTGTCCTAGCATAGTACTAGTGTATGATCATAGACAACCATCAGAATTAAACTAATATGTTCAGATATAAAACTAATAGCAACATAATTACTAATAAACATGGATCTACGATTAACAGTAAAGCACACTCCAACAGAATATAAACAATCACAGTAAAACAATAAGCATCTACATGATCACATCGATCCATACAAGTATTCAGCCAACTAGCCTAGCATTATTAAAGGAATAACAAAGTCTGAAAAGATGAAAAACATTGTTCGATAATGTAAAGTAAATGTAGATGAAAGATCTAAACCAAGAGTGAAGATTGGAAGGTGTTTAGATGCTCCAAAACCTCCTTGGAATATGCAATTTTGATCTAGGGTTGTTGCTGGACGGCTAGTGCTGCTGAATCGGCTCTCTTTTAGGGTTTTGAGGGTTAGTTCGACTTAAATAGGGATAAAAGTCGGTTATTGATCTAGGCCGACCAGCGGCGCTGGTGGGCTGACCAACGGCGCTGGTCTTGGGCTTCCATGGGCTAGCGGCGCCGGTGACTGGGGGAGCGATGCTGGTGACTGGGAGCGGCGCTGGTGATGGCCAGCGGTGCTGGCTAGGTAGCTAGCGGCGCTGGTGGATGCTGTTCTTGTTCTCGCGTCTTTGTTTGGCTCCCGAATCACTTGCTTGTGTCTTGTAACTTCATAGGCTTCCTTCTTGAGTCACTTGATGTCATTTACCCTCTCTTGCATCTTCCAAGAACCTGCATAAACACGTCATTCATTAAGTACCAATAGTTCCTGAATAATAACTCATTTAAGCATAGAAATGAAGCCTTTCCTTAGGGGTTTTTATCACAAAATAGACGCTAATTATATACCCCCACACTTAAGCTTTTGCCTTTCCTCAAGCAAACAGTCCGAGAAAAATAAAACAATTGATGAGTGGACATTTTAAGTGTTAAAGTATTCTACTATATCGAATTCATTTGAAAGCATAGTCATGCAAAATGATTTGAGAAAGCTTTAGACAAAATCAGTAAGCTATAGCTAGAGGCTAGATAATCAGTAAATCAAAACTAAAA